>NW_026536147.1:0-61428 GCF_028551555.1 Melozone crissalis
AGGAGGTAAATGCAGTCAGCAACAATAAATGTCAGCATAAACTTTGAAGAGTGGACAGGGTTACTGGCTGTTTGAAATAGTTTGGGATGTCAGGAGTTGCTTGCAGCATTTCACCTCTTCATCTCTGTTTTATGGCACTTGCTTGCAAGGAGGGTTTGTGTTATTCATGGTCTTAAATGCTCATTCTGTCACTAAATGACTTGACAATTTCCATTTTTATGTTTAGAGTTGTGCATTCCTGAAGGTCCTTTTCCACTCTCTTGTGCTGTTCAAGTGAGGTGATAGTTGTTGGTCAGTAGCGCTAACATCTTAACATTATTTCTTCCTGTAAGTATTTCTGCTGTGCTTTTTGGGGGGAGTGTTGTCCCAAATCAGGTAGTAGGTGGTCGCCTTTCTTAACTTGGTCTAGAAGCCAATAATCTGTATCATAGTGATTGTTGCCCTATTTGTGCTAAAAATAAGGGAGAATGTTTTCTTAGAACTTGGTTAGTGGAATGAGGAACTGCAAGAAGGAAAGACGAGGACAGCACCGCGTGCAGTGGGTTATTTTTGTTTCATTTTTAACCATGTTTTTGGGTTTTTTCAGTGTTACTATACATGTCAAGCTACAGCAGCTCTGCATACAGTGCTTCCTTAAACAAAAGGCTCGACCCTGCAGTTCAACTTTTAATTTGCTTTAAAATTGCGGCATACGCTCTTTTCCGAAACATCCTCTGTACATGCAATTGTAAATGAGATTTGCCTCCTTGTTGAGTTGGTGCTTTCCTTAGGCAAACAAATCAGGTGGGAGAGAACAGAAATCAAGGTGAAGCTTCCTAAATGGTTTTCCTGTGGAGAGTACAATGGCAGCGTTTGAATTAGATAAGGGAGCATGCTTGGAGAGTCTGCTAAATGCAAACTCAGGTTGCAGGAAAAGGGTCAGATCTGACAAACATCTCTGGCAGAGCGTGTGTTGTTCTCCAGCAGCACCACTTTCTGGTAACAAAGTGAGTGAAACAAAGCCTGAATAAATCCATCACTGTGTTGTGCAGCAGCAGTCGGAGACAGGATGTTTTGTATTGTTTCTCTTTGTAAGTGACACCTTAGGGTTGTCATTTTAAAATAAGTTAGGGTATTAAATTGCCAGAGTTATATACCAGAAACAGGAGACTATTGAGACAAATTTGATTACAGCAGGTACAGAAGGATAAACCATATTGTTTGGGAAAATAATTTGCAGTATGTCAGAAAGCAATCTTGCCAAAATAAAACTGTCAAGTTAAATAGAAGTTATATCAAAGTGGAAATAACTTTTAAGTAGGATAATTTCTTTTATACAGGACTGTGTTCTGAAACAATGGAACCTAAAAAAAGTGTTCCCTTCGGATTCTTCATCTACTTGTAGTTAAAATGTTGTATTAAACATGTTGTTAGGGCTGTCAGATGCAATGCATCTTCATTACTATTAATATCAAAGGAGTTATCCTTGGTGGCACAATGACGTGTGGAAGGAATGAAACAAAATCAATTTGCAGTAGTTGGAAATACATGATTGTAAAGTGTATTTGCAGATAAATGACATCTCATTAAACAGGAGTTTTACTGAGTTTTGCTGCAGTGACTGTGATGGAGAATTGGGTGCTACTAGTGTGAAAAGAGGTTCTAAATGTAGACTTTGTATCCTTTCAGTACTCGAGATTTGCTCATTTCCACCAAGCTTACATTTTAACTACTGGCACTACAGAATTAAGGAGGATTGTCTTTTGTGATTTAATTTTGTTTGACATATCTCCTTGATAATATTTTCTGGGTATACTCAACAGCTGCTAGGGCTGTGAGCTGGGGGAGAGTCAGGTGAGTGTTTCTACCAGTATTCTATTAATGCTAATCAATCTGAAACTTCAGGAGTCTCCCAAGAGCCACAAGACCTCTAGGGTTGGTTCTGGCTGCTCTGTGGATAGGATGGAGTTCAGAAACTGGATGGTTAATGCAGAACCAGTAGCAAAACTCAGGTGGTCATCTGCTCTAAACCCCCTGCTCAAGCTGGGCCATGGCCAGGTGCCTTTTGAGTGCACCTGGACAGAGGTGAGATCTCTCTCCAAGGAGAGAGATCCTGACTGCATGTAAGATCATGGTTTCAAAGGAATTTCTTCTTTAGATAACTAAAATAGATTTCCAGAGTGGCCAGGATAATTAATATGTGAGGGCTTAACCCATTAAAGCTTAACTCCTCTCTCCTTTAAACTATGTGAATTGGAGTTAAGTACATAAAAAAATTACTATTATAAGGTTTAGTGGTAATATTTTAGCAGTGTTATATATTGAGCTCATAAGAAGTCAGATTAAAAGCAGGCTTTCCAAAATGAGTGTCTTCTGTACCTCTAAAGAGGAGGCAAAGTGGTGCTACTTCAGCTGGAGTACCTGTAGTGTCAGGAACACAAGTGTAAAGAGTCCTTCTGAAAATGTTTTACAAACTTCGTTTATCCACCTAAATTCTGTTGTAAATGCTTTGTTTTGTTAAACAGCAGATTAAGTTTATTCTAGTTTCACCACAGCTTCTTCAATTACAAACAAAACAAGGAGGACCCCAACAACTTGAAACAGTGGTTGAGATTCTTTGAATAAGTACCTGTGAGAGACTTGCCAGTCTGTGTGTAACAGCTGGGCTGATGGAACACAGTTCTTCGATGTGAGATAAGGAGTAGCTGTCACTGTGCATCAACAATTACCATCCATCCTTATATTTATGTACTTTATCTTCCTCTGGTAAAATAGAGATAATGGAAGAGAATGTTTCCATGGTCTAATTGCCTCCCACTTTGAAAATAAGCTTGGTAATAATCAACTCAACATTCATTTTTCAGTGGTTTTTTCTCTCCTATTGTCTGTCTGGCAGGAGGGACCATTAGGCTGTGACAATGTTGTATTTTATTTTCCTTGTTTCTTTTAGAAAGACTTAAGAGCATGTGCCATGCAAATAATTCATTTAAATGGACATACAGAGAGAAATCTATCTAGATATCCACAGAATAAGTTTATCTTAATAGACCGTGATTGTCCTGGCTGACAGTCTACTAATTTAATATCTTCTTTTGTTAGAGTTACTCTTGGTGAAATTTTTATTACTGTAAAGCATTGAGATTTTTCAAGGGAGAAGCAGATGATGAAAGAGGGGAAATTAAATGTGGGTTTTTCTCCTGATGACAGTTAATCTGTGCTGGTGATCTAGGCCATGCACCTTTCCACCTTTCCCTTCAGTTCCCCAGTATGTGCACTTGCTGGAGTTCCTTGAAAGTTAATCACGTTTTTCAAATGAAAAATTAGAACACTACCAAATTATTTTGTCCTAATAACTAGCTGTTTGAGCTCCTCTTGACTGCCTGGTCCTTTGTGTGCTTTTCAAAAGAAACTGAATTGAAGTCAGGATGGGGATCTCTTCAGGTAAGCCTAACCTTTTTCTCTACCTGTAGTTATTCTTTATAATTGCCAAGGAAAAATCTTCATATTAACCATATCCATTGTTGGAAGGGGCTGATAGATCCTTATGTATCATTCTGGTTTGGGAGTGCCTGGGCGGTGCATCTGTTGGTGTACGTGTGCATGGCAGTGGGCAGTACAAGGCTCAGGCTGCAGTCTCCCAGCACTAGCACTGGAGAAAAGAGCTGTGATAAACGTTGTTCTGCTAATGGAGAGGGTGCAGCCAAAAGGAATCAGTTCCTAGCCCTTCAGTCTCCATCCAGTCTCTCATCTCGCCTGCATGTTGAGGTTTATAAGGCAGACTCCTCTAATGGAGCTACTCCTGTAAATTCCCACAGTAGACATAAACACAGAAAAACAGCTGATCTTCAGGGAGGCCCTGGTTAAGTGAATTGCACCTTAAAAGTATGTGGCCTTGTTCATAAATTGTTTCCAGAGTGCCTGCCATCAAATATAAACATTTGTATTTGGTTGGATCAGTCCTCTTCCATTTTCCATAGCCAGTGCTGTCGCTTCTTTGTTGCTTTCTTAGTCACATTGGTGGCCTAACCTTTTGTTTCATATAGTTCTGTTTAATAACAGATTTCCCCACTAAGAGCTAATTGTATATTCCCTGTATTAAATTCATCCACATTACTCACCACTGCTTAAATTATTGCAGTTTTTTAAAACCCATTAAGTATCTTTTCACCCTCTGCAGCATGCATGGAAAGGAACCAGAACTTCCCAAGGCAAAGCAGACCACTTGGCTGTAAATTTTAAAAGTGCAGTCATTCGGCTGTTCAGCTTTTTGTGCACAAGAATGACCTAAATATTTTCCTTGGAACAGAATTTTCTCTATATATTGTGTTAAGGCAGAAGGACTAAAAGGTTCAGGCAGAAAGCTTGAATTGTCAAGACAAAGGATGGTCCCTGTCACAGGAGGAAGTCTAACTCTCTAAGTTGATTGCTTCTTTATCTGTAGGATCACGTAGAAGGTTATCAGAAAGAAATGACAGATGTGTCATCACATGTGTCAGCTGCAGAACCACTGAGCCATAAATCTTTGCTTCGGGGACGTTAAAAAATCTTTTTAATCACATCTTTAAATTACATGAGACATTAATGATGATGAACTTCTGTTGTGCTAAATCATTCTGGGTTCCCAGTTGGTTAGCTGTAATACCTGTATACCATTGTGGAATGTGTCTGCTGTGTGTGTGCATACCTTCTTCCTTAATTTGACCTGAAGCTCCTAAGCTGTTTCTTACTCACTTGTTGGAAATAGCAGGTAAAAAGTGCATTCAGTTCTTCAGAAGTGCCAAGGAGAAGGAAAATGACTGACTGGGATATCTCTGTGGCTGTCTGATGCCCTAGCGAGACTGGTTTACTTGAGCATATTGTGTCAGCTGTAGTAGTGTGGAATATTGCACACTGTGAGACAGTAGAGAGATAGAATTAAAAAAAAAGTTCTAAAAATTGTCTTACATATTTTATGGGCTGCTACCAGCATATAGTACATTCTACCAGTCAGTCTCCATAACATCTAACTTCTAAAAGCAGTTTGGTTTATGTGCCAGCCTCTGTGAATTTTAGTCTAGTAAGATGAACACAACTGCTGCTCAATAGAGCCCAGCTCTTTCTGTTAAAATCATACTGATGTTTGAAGTTGAAAGCATGATAAAAATCCTCTCCCAAAGCAAGAGGACTGCAGAGGGGTCACAGGGATGCAGGTGTGCTGGTTCTGCTCTGACTGTGACACTTCTACGGCTGCCAGAGCAATGCTGGTAATTCCTCGTGCACCTCTTCCTCCTGTTCTGCACCTGTGTGAGCTGGACACCTCCAAATCCATGGAATAAGCTTGGTGCTGAGTTTAATTTAGCAGTTTACCCATGGTGGATTATGACAAAAATCATGCATGCAGTTTTGGGATTGCAGCCCTCATTCCTGTAAATTCGGTGGTTTCCATTAGTTCTGCTTTTGATGAAATTCTTGTTTGTTTCATCAGGTATTTTGTGTTTGGTTTTCTTTGAAAAATGAATTTCTGTATTTTTTCCCCTCTGTTTAGTTTTGCAGTACTGGAGTAACTGAATCTGATGGAGTTTTTTTGTTTGGTTTGGTTTTTAATTGTAATGCTCTGACGCTGTACATGAAAACCTAAAAATGTTTAATGCAGACCTGAGTCTTGAGACAGCAATATGTCAAGGATTGCACCATCTCCTGCTGTTATAAATTCAGTGGCAGGTAGCTAAGAGAAGAAAAATGAATTTGAGTTGCAGTTTTTTATTGTCAGAGAGACTGCAGAAAGTGTTTCTTGGCATAGTAAATCCCATGAGGTCTTTGAGGGCAAAGAGGCTGATTTGCTTCAAGCTCTTGTACCCCAGCACCTGATCTGACTATTAGTTATACACTCCTTGGTTTCTTCAGGATAGAACCAAAGGAAATCATGGCTTCTGTAGATCTGCTGGTGCTTTACCAAGTAAGATGGTGTGCAGTGTGGGTTCAGTCATTTGCATCTTTCCAGAAAATCAGAGTAATTTGTTTTGATTTCTAAATTCCCCATATTTCTCTGTGGTGGTGAGCACTTTGCTATCCATAGGCTTAATGTGACAATGGTGTTTTCCTGTTCTCAATGGAGTTTTCAGATTCAAGAGCTCTTTTAAATGAAACTTAAGGAATGACACTCACCTGAGATCAAGTGATCTAACTGAATACTTGGTAATGCTGTTTCTGGTTTTTCCCTTGACTTGCTATATTATGTAGAGATATATTTACTCTTGAGCATAAGGCTTCCTGTGCAAAGAAATCCATAAGAAAAGCTTTTGTCCACCCAGTGTGCCAGCCTGCACTGAGGTAATTCTTGCTTCACAGCCACACGGTTAGCAAAGTCTGTCTTCCTCTGTGTACTGAAAAATACACACTTTAGGAATGCAGGTGAGTATTTTCATGGGCATGTGAAAAATATAAAAATGCAGGTGATTCTGCAGACTTTGAGTGTTGTCAGCATAACGTAAACTCTGCAGTGGTTGGGTTGATCCATCTGGCCATGGAAACACGAGCTGCTGTCCTGTCAGTCCCTCTCTTTCCTTGGATTGTGAGTTCTGTTGGTCAGAGGCTCTTCTTGTTCAGCGAGCACCTCAATAATACAAACAATAATAATGCATTACAGCTTCCTGCAGAGCTGCCCTGATTCAGCAGCAGTGTACGAGTGGCTGCTGCAAGATTTATTCTGGGCTTTTTCAGTGACAAGTTAGCTATCCGCTTCCTGCTGCTAACAGAACAGAATAAAACTTTCACGGCCAACAAATAAAAACCAAACTGCAGACAGATCTAGAAATCAAAGCCATTAACTGTAAAACATGATAGCAAAAGTGAGCCTTCCTCCCTCCTGCTCTTCAGTCACATCAGGGGGCGCAGTCTGGCGAGGAGACAGAAACGAGAGTGGAAGTCCTAATCCAGTGGGACTCCTAATTCATTTGTTTCCTTCACAGTACAGCAGCATGGGAAGTGGCCTTGCTTCTCCTGTTCAGCCTGGAAGGGCAGTGCAATGACATGACTGATTCTAGGTGACCATGCTTACAAAACCACGTGAAGGAAAAGCAGTTGGTTGGCAGTTTATGTGTAGCCCCTCATGGAATAACAATTCCCTATCTATTTCCAATTCCAGTTTATTTTCTGTGCACAGACCATAAAAACCTTACGACCAATTTTTAGAAGTAGTTACTCTTTAGGAGATTCCTTCTTTCACTTTGCAGTTCTGGAGATGAATTACTGTTGCTCCTTAAAGTGTAGCTTCATATCTGAGATAAGTAATAAATTAAATTTAAAACCACTTTATATTGCAGAAATTATACTGCAATCCATTTGAAAATAGAAACAGTGGTGAGGAGAAATAAAAAAGCCTGTGACTGTGCAGAAGAATACTCCTCAAATCCATTCCAACACAGGTCAGTAAATCCACATGACAAAGGCTCTCCAGAGGAGACAGGTTTGATTTGGTTTAGAAATACTGGTTGCATTTTTGTGGAACTGATAAGCCACAGCTCTTCCTGAAGTTCCCGTTATTTGCCTTTTAGTGTTAGCTATCCTAGGAATAAGCCAGGTGTCTCTTCTCCATTTTAAAGTGGACTTGGACTAAAGATACCTCTGAGTTGTCTTCAATAGAGTGCTAATGGCACTCAAAAGGAGGCTGAAAATCAATTCTGCATTTCTGTAAAAAATGTTATTTTATGCTGCAAGATGTTCCTCTTATCCCTTGTCCTTTCCCACTGCCATTGTTAAAGGTAACAGAAATGTTGAAAATGGTAATCCTGAGACTCTCCTAAAACAAGATGAACACTAAAATGTATCTAAGTTTGTAATGTAAGCTGAATTTAAGTTCAAACAGACTATGAAAAATATTTTACATCAGTAGTGAAGTACTTCATCTTACTGACTGAGGAGATTGCTAGCAAGATTGTGCTCAGTTCTTCACTACTAGATTAGAAATATTTGGAGAGTGCTTAGAGACCAGAATAGTCAGGAAACATCTGAGGAAAAAAATGAAAAAATAAAGGCTAAAGAATGCAGTAAGTAATGATGACCAAAGCAGAAAGCAATAGGCTGCAGATGTCTGCAGGGTACAAACAGTGAGGATGGATAAAAATATTTAATGTAAGGCACAGAGATATTTAAGTGTAGGCTGAATAGCCAATAAAAGCAGCAGAACAGAGGCTAATATCCAAAAGGAAGTTGAAGGATTATGTAAGTCTTTAAAAATTAGATTTGGAAAAAGAGTATGAAATATGCTATTGCAAGGAATATAATATTGGCAGGGATTTGTATTAAGATATGTTCTCAATCTCGTGCAGTAAATCAAATGCAGTGCTCAGTTGGATTCCTGTGTGTTGGTTTGAGGCTGCAAGTGTAGACTTTGCCAGCTGGGATTTTTATCTAGGCATATCTAGCCTTTGTAATCTTGTTTTTTAAGAATGCAAGCACTCATGAAAGCAGGTAAGGTGTGCATTAACACTTCTAACAAAATCATCCCCCCCTTTTTTCACAGAAGTCTTGGGATTTTCTGCAGTTACATCCTTTAGACTTGCTGCTATGTGGAAGCCAATAAAATTGTCAAAGTTCTTATTAACTTGAAATAAGTTTTTATGTTATTTCTGTGTTGGCTGCATATAGTCAGGAAAGTATGGTTTGAGAAAAGAGATGTGTTTGTTATTTTGTGGAAACTTTCTTTTGGTATTTTTTTTTCATACCAATGCTGATGTAGCTGGGGAATTTCATTCAACAGCTTTAGAACCACTCATAAAGAGAAGGAGAAAACCATAAATTGTGACCCTTGACTGGTGAGCAAGCTGAACATTGAATTCCCATCTGTATCTTACCTGGCACTTCAGACAGAGTGAGATAATGAAAATTTTTTTGTTAAAGATAGTTTTTTTCTGTCAGTAAAGATGAAACAGAAAAAGAGCTTTTGGTTTTTCTTAGCTCATCTGAAACATAGGGACAGAGGTAGATAGCTGTTTTTATTCACAAAGAGTATTAGAAGCAGAGGAATCTTTTTGGCTCTATTAGGAAAAAAAAGGTTGGGTTGGAGCCCTCCCAATGCATCACCTGGATGTGGGTGGGGTCATGAGATCAGTGGTGGGACCATGGGGTGGTTGGTGGGACCATGGGGTGGTTGGATTGGATTGGATTGGTTTGGGTTGGGTTGGAGCCCTCCCAGCGCATCACCTGGGCACCAGGGGGGACCATGAGATGGTGGTGGGGTCATGGGGTGGGCGGTGGAACAATGGGATGGGTGGTGGGACCATGGGATGGCTGGTGGAACGATGGGATGGGTGGTGGGACAATGGGGTCATGAGACCAGTGGTGGGACCATGGGGTGGGTTCATTGGGTTGGGTTGGGTTGGGTCAGGTTGGGTTGGAATGCCCCCAGGGCATCACCTGGACATGGTAGAGTCAGTGGTGGGACCATGGGATGGATGATGGGTCATGGGATGGTGGTGGGACCATGGCATGGTTGGGTTGGGTTAGGTTGGGTTGAGTTGAGTTGGGTTGGTTGGGTTTGGTTGGGTTGGAGCCCTCCCAGCGCATCGCCTGGGTGTGGTGGGGGGGTCATGAGATGGTGGTGGGGTCATGAGATGGTGGTGGGGTCAGGGGATCAGTGGTGGGGTCAGGGGATCAGTGGTGGGGTCAGGGGATGGGTGGTGGGACCATGGCATGGGTGGTGAAATCATGGGATGATGGTGGGACCATGGGATGGGATGAGTTGGGTTGGGTTGCGTTGG
Organism: Melozone crissalis; assembly: GCF_028551555.1. Classification (NCBI taxonomy): domain Eukaryota; kingdom Metazoa; phylum Chordata; class Aves; order Passeriformes; family Passerellidae; genus Melozone; species Melozone crissalis. The sequence continues at coordinate 9,717 of NW_026536147.1, forward strand.
GTTGGGTTGGGTTGGCGCCCTCCCAGCGCATCACCTGTGCACGAGGACGGACCATGAGATGGTGATGGGACCATGGGGTGGATGGTGGGACCATGAGATGGTGATGGGACCGTGGGGTGGATGGTGGGATCATGGGGTCATGAGATCAGTGGTGGGACCATGGGGTGGATGATGGGTCATGGGATGGTGGTGGGACCATGGCATGGGTTGGGTTGGGACGGGTTGGAGCCCTCCCAGCGCATCACCTGGGCACCAGGGGGGTGTGGGGTCATGAGATGGTGGTGGGACCATGGGGTCAGTGGTGGGACCGTGGGGTCAGTGATGGGGTCATGGGATGGTGGTAGGACCATGGTTGGGTTGAGTTGGGTTGTCTTGGGTTGGAGCCTTCCCAGCGCCATCGCCTGGACATGGGGTTGGGTCAGCAGTTGGACCATGGAGTAGGTGCTGGGACCATGACATGGTTGGGTTGGCATGGGATGGGGTGGGTTGGGATGGGTTGGGTTGGTTGGGTTGATTTGGGGTGGGTTTTGGGGTCAGTGGTGGGACCATGGGGTGGGTGCTGGGACCATGGGGCGGTGGTGGGATCATGGGATGTCTGATGGGACCACGGGATGGGTGGTGGGACCATGGGGTCCGCAGTGGGACCATGGGATGGGTGATGATGGGACCATGGGATGGGTGGTGGGACCATGGGGTGGTGGTGGGACCATGGGATGGGTGATGGGATCATGGGGTCCGCAGTGGGACCATGGGATGGGTGGTGGGACCATGGGGTGGTGGTGGGACCATGGGATGGGTGATGGGATCATGGGGTCCGCAGTGGGACCATGGGATGGGTGGTGGGACCATGGGATGGGTGCTGGGACCATGGGATGGGTGGTGGGACCATGGGATGGGTGGTGGGACCATGGGGTGGTGATGGGACCATGGGGTGGTGGTGGGACCATGGGATGGGTGATGATGGGACCATGGGATGGGTGGTGGGACCATGGGGTGGTGGTGGGACCATGGGATGGGTGATGGGATCATGGGGTCCGCAGTGGGACCATGGGGTGTTTGGGTTGGGTTGGAGCCCTCCCAGCACCATCACCCACCTGCACATGGGGTCAGGGGGTCAGAGGTGGCTCATGTGACCCCAGTTGGCCCCCGTGGCCATGTGGTGACCATCATGACCATGGTGGTCCCACATGAGCCTGGTGACCCCCCTTGACCACATGATCTTAATGGAACCCCATGACCGCATGACCTTGATGGAACTCCATGACCATGATGGCACCCCAAAATCCCATAACCATGATGGACTCCCATAACCACATGACCCTGCTGACCTTCCATGACCACATGGCCTTGATGGACGCCCATAACCACATAACCCTGATGGACCCCCATAACCACATAACCCTGATGGACCCCCATAGCCACATGATCCTGCTGACCCACAATGATCTTGATGGACCCCCATAACCACATGACCTTGATGAACCCCATAACTCCATGACCCTGCTGACCCACCATGACCCTGATGGACCTCCATAACCCCATGACCCTGGTGGACCCCCATAACCACATGACCCCATAACCCTGATGGAACCCCATAACCACATGGCCTTTATGGAACCCCATAACCTCATGACTCCATGACCTTGACGGAACCCCATAACCTCATAACCTTGATGTACCTCCATAACCCCATAACCCTGATGGACCCCCATAACCACATGACCCTGTTAGACCTCCATAACCCCATGACCATGATGGACCCCCATAACCCCATGACCCTGATGGAACCCCATGACCCCATGACTTTGATGGAACCCCATAACCCCTTGAGCCTGATGGACCCCCATAACCACATAACCATGATGGAACCGCATAACCCCATGACCCTGATGGAACCCCATAACTCCATGACCATGATGGAACTCCATAACCCCATGACCCTGATGGAACCCCATAACTCCATGACCATGATGGAACTCCATAACCCCATGACCCTGATGGAACCCCATAACCACATGACCATGATGGAACTCCATAACCCCATGACCCTGATGGAACCCCATAACTCCATGACCATGATGGAACTCCATAACCCCATGACCCTGATGGAACCCCATAACTCCATGACCATGATGGAACTCCATAACCCCATGACCCTGATGGAACCCCATAACTCCATGACCATGATGGAACTCCATAACCCCATGACCCTGATGGAACCCCATAACTCCATGACCATGATGGAACTCCATAACCCCATGACCCTGATGACCTAACATGACCTTGATGGACCTCCATGACCCTGATGGACCCCCATAACCACATGGCCCCATAACCCTGATGGAACCCCACGAACCCATGACCGTGATGGACCTCCATAACCCCATGATCCCATAACCTTGATGGACCCCCATAACCACATGACCCTGATGGACCCCGTAACTCCATGACCCTGGTTACCCCCCATGACCACATGACCTTGATGGATCTCCATGGACCCATGACCTTGATAGAACCCCATAACCACATGACCTCATGACCATAATGGACCCCATAACCACATGACCCCATGACCCTGATGGACCCCCATAACCCCATAACCATAACCATGATGGACCTCCATAACCCCATGACCCTCATGGAACTCCATAACTCCATGACCCTGCTGACCCAACATGACCTTGATGGACCTCCATAACCCCATGACCCTGATGGATCTCCATAACAGCATGACCTTGATGGACCCCAAGGACCTTGATGGACCCCCATGACCCTGATGGAACCCCATAACCCCATAGCCTTGATGGACCCCCATAACCCCATGACCTTGATGGACCCCCATAACCACATGGCCTTGATGGAACCCATAACCCCATGACCGTGGTTACCCCCCATGGTCTTGATGGACCTCCATAACCACATGGCCTCATGACCGTGACGGAACTCCATGATCCCATGATCCTGATGGACCCCATAATCCCATAACCTTGATGGAACCCCATAACCCCATAACCATGATGGAACCCCATAACCTCATGACCTCATGAACTTGATGGAATACCATACCCTCATGACTCCATGACCTTGATCGACCTCCATAACCACATCACCCCATGACCCTGATGGACGCCCATAACCTCATGACCCTGATGGACCCCCATAACCCCATGACCCTGATGGAACCCCATAACCACATAACCATGATGGACCCTCATAACCCCATAACGATGATGGACCCCCATAACTCCATGACCCTGCTGACCTAACATGACCTTGATGGACCTCCATAACAGCATGACCTTGATGGACCCCAAGGACCTTGATGGATCCCCACGACCCTGATGGAGCCCCATAACCACATGACCATGATGGACCCCATAACTCCATGGCCTTGATGGAACCCCATAACCCCATGACTCCATTACCTTGATCGACCTCCACCACCACATAACCCCATGACCCTGATGGAACCCCATAACCCCATGACCTTGATCAGCCCCCATAACCACATCACTCCATGACCCTGATGGACCCCCATAACCACATGACCATGATGGACCTCCATAACCCCATGATCCTGCTGACCCACCATGACCTTGATGGACCCCCATGACTCTGATGGACCCCCATGACTCTGATGGACCCCCATGACCCTGATGGAACCCCATAACCACATGACCATGATGGAACTCCATAACCCCATGACCCTGATGGAACCCCATAACTCCATGACCATGATGGAACTCCATAACCCCATGACCCTGATGGAACCCCATAACTCCATGACCATGATGGAACTCCATAACCCCATGACCCTGATGGAACCCCATAACTCCATGACCATGATGGAACTCCATAACCCCATGACCCTGATGACCTAACATGACCTTGATGGACCTCCATGACCCTGATGGACCCCCATAACCACATGGCCCCATAACCCTGATGGAACCCCACGAACCCATGACCGTGATGGACCTCCATAACCCCATGATCCCATAACCTTGATGGACCCCCATAACCACATGACCCTGATGGACCCCGTAACTCCATGACCCTGGTTACCCCCCATGACCACATGACCTTGATGGATCTCCATGGACCCATGACCTTGATAGAACCCCATAACCACATGACCTCATGACCATAATGGACCCCATAACCACATGACCCCATGACCCTGATGGACCCCCATAACCCCATAACCATAACCATGATGGACCTCCTTAACCCCATGACCCTCATGGAACTCCATAACTCCATGACCCTGCTGACCCAACATGACCTTGATGGACCTCCATAACCCCATGACCCTGATGGATCTCCATAACAGCATGACCTTGATGGACCCCAAGGACCTTGATGGACCCCCATGACCCTGATGGAACCCCATAACCCCATAGCCTTGATGGACCCCCATAACCCCATGACCTTGATGGACCCCCATAACCACATGGCCTTGATGGAACCCATAACCCCATGACCGTGGTTACCCCCCATGGTCTTGATGGACCTCCATAACCACATGGCCTCATGACCGTGACGGAACTCCATGATCCCATGATCCTGATGGACCCCATAATCCCATAACCTTGATGGAACCCCATAACCCCATAACCATGATGGAACCCCATAACCTCATGACCTCATGAACTTGATGGAATACCATACCCTCATGACTCCATGACCTTGATCGACCTCCATAACCACATCACCCCATGACCCTGATGGACGCCCATAACCTCATGACCCTGATGGACCCCCATAACCCCATGACCCTGATGGAACCCCATAACCACATAACCATGATGGACCCTCATAACCCCATAACGATGATGAACCCCCATAACTCCATGACCCTGCAGACCTAACATGACCTTGATGGACCTCCATAACAGCATGACCTTGATGGACCCCAAGGACCTTGATGGATCCCCACGACCCTGATGGAGCCCCATAACCACATGACCATGATGGACCCCATAACTCCATGGCCTTGATGGAACCCCATAACCCCATGACTCCATTACCTTGATCGACCTCCACCACCACATAACCCCATGACCCTGATGGAACCCCATAACCCCATGACCTTGATCAGCCCCCATAACCACATCACTCCATGACCCTGATGGACCCCCATAACCACATGACCATGATGGACCTCCATAACCCCATGATCCTGCTGACCCACCATGACCTTGATGGACCCCTATGACTCTGATGGACCCCCATGACCCTGATGGAACCCCATAACCACATGACCATGATGGAACTCCATAACCCCATGACCCTGATGGAACCCCATAACTCCATGACCATGATGGAACTCCATAACCCCATGACCCTGATGGAACCCCATAACTCCATGACCTTGATCAGCCCCCATAACCACATCACTCCATGACCCTGATGGACCCCCATAACCACATGACCATGATGGACCTCCATAACCCCATGATCCTGCTGACCCACCATGACCTTGATGGACCCCCATGACTCTGATGGACCCCCATGACCCTGATGGAACCCCATAACCACATGACCATGATGGAACTCCATAACCCCATGACCCTGATGGAACCCCATAACTCCATGACCATGATGGAACTCCATAACCCCATGACCCTGATGGAACCCCATAACTCCATGACCATGATGGAACTCCATAACCCCATGACCCTGATGGAACCCCATAACTCCATGACCATGATGGAACTCCATAACCCCATGACCCTGATGACCTAACATGACCTTGATGGACCTCCATGACCCTGATGGACCCCCATAACCACATGGCCCCATAACCCTGATGGAACCCCACGAACCCATGACCGTGATGGACCTCCATAACCCCATGATCCCATAACCTTGATGGACCCCCATAACCACATGACCCTGATGGACCCCGTAACTCCATGACCCTGGTTACCCCCCATGACCACATGACCTTGATGGATCTCCATGGACCCATGACCTTGATAGAACCCCATAACCACATGACCTCATGACCATAATGGACCCCATAACCACATGACCCCATGACCCTGATGGACCCCCATAACCCCATAACCATAACCATGATGGACCTCCATAACCCCATGACCCTCATGGAACTCCATAACTCCATGACCCTGCTGACCCAACATGACCTTGATGGACCTCCATAACCCCATGACCCTGATGGATCTCCATAACAGCATGACCTTGATGGACCCCAAGGACCTTGATGGACCCCCATGACCCTGATGGAACCCCATAACCCCATAGCCTTGATGGACCCCCATAACCCCATGACCTTGATGGACCCCCATAACCACATGGCCTTGATGGAACCCATAACCCCATGACCGTGGTTACCCCCCATGGTCTTGATGGACCTCCATAACCACATGGCCTCATGACCGTGACGGAACTCCATGATCCCATGATCCTGATGGACCCCATAATCCCATAACCTTGATGGAACCCCATAACCCCATAACCATGATGGAACCCCATAACCTCATGACCTCATGAACTTGATGGAATACCATACCCTCATGACTCCATGACCTTGATCGACCTCCATAACCACATCACCCCATGACCCTGATGGACGCCCATAACCTCATGACCCTGATGGACCCCCATAACCCCATGACCCTGATGGAACCCCATAACCACATAACCATGATGGACCCTCATAACCCCATAACGATGATGGACCCCCATAACTCCATGACCCTGCTGACCTAACATGACCTTGATGGACCTCCATAACAGCATGACCTTGATGGACCCCAATGACCTTGATGGATCCCCACGACCCTGATGGAGCCCCATAACCACATGACCATGATGGACCCCATAACTCCATGGCCTTGATGGAACCCATAACCCCATGACTCCATTACCTTGATCGACCTCCACCACCACATAACCCCATGACCCTGATGGAACCCCATAACCCCATGACCTTGATCAGCCCCCATAACCACATCACTCCATGACCCTGATGGACCCCCATAACCACATGACCATGATGGACCTCCATAACCCCATGATCCTGCTGACCCACCATGACCTTGATGGACCCCCATGACTCTGATGGACCCCCATGACCCTGATGGAACCCCATAACCACATGACCATGATGGAACTCCATAACCCCATGACCCTGATGGAACCCCATAACTCCATGACCATGATGGAACTCCATAACCCCATGACCCTGATGGAACCCCATAACTCCATGACCATGATGGAACTCCATAACCCCATGACCCTGATGGAACCCCATAACTCCATGACCATGATGGAACTCCATAACCCCATGACCCTGATGACCTAACATGACCTTGATGGACCTCCATGACCCTGATGGACCCCCATAACCACATGGCCCCATAACCCTGATGGAACCCCACGAACCCATGACCGTGATGGACCTCCATAACCCCATGATCCCATAACCTTGATGGACCCCCATAACCACATGACCCTGATGGACCCCGTAACTCCATGACCCTGGTTACCCCCCATGACCACATGACCTTGATGGATCTCCATGGACCCATGACCTTGATAGAACCCCATAACCACATGACCTCATGACCATAATGGACCCCATAACCACATGACCCCATGACCCTGATGGACCCCCATAACCCCATAACCATAACCATGATGGACCTCCATAACCCCATGACCCTCATGGAACTCCATAACTCCATGACCCTGCTGACCCAACATGACCTTGATGGACCTCCATAACCCCATGACCCTGATGGATCTCCATAACAGCATGACCTTGATGGACCCCAAGGACCTTGATGGACCCCCATGACCCTGATGGAACCCCATAACCCCATAGCCTTGATGGACCCCCATAACCCCATGACCTTGATGGACCCCCATAACCACATGGCCTTGATGGAACCCATAACCCCATGACCGTGGTTACCCCCCATGGTCTTGATGGACCTCCATAACCACATGGCCTCATGACCGTGACGGAACTCCATGATCCCATGATCCTGATGGACCCCATAATCCCATAACCTTGATGGAACCCCATAACCCCATAACCATGATGGAACCCCATAACCTCATGACCTCATGAACTTGATGGAATACCATACCCTCATGACTCCATGACCTTGATCGACCTCCATAACCACATCACCCCATGACCCTGATGGACGCCCATAACCTCATGACCCTGATGGACCCCCATAACCCCATGACCCTGATGGAACCCCATAACCACATAACCATGATGGACCCTCATAACCCCATAACGATGATGGACCCCCATAACTCCATGACCCTGCTGACCTAACATGACCTTGATGGACCTCCATAACAGCATGACCTTGATGGACCCCAAGGACCTTGATGGATCCCCACGACCCTGATGGAGCCCCATAACCACATGACCATGATGGACCCCATAACTCCATGGCCTTGATGGAACCCCATAACCCCATGACTCCATTACCTTGATCGACCTCCACCACCACATAACCCCATGACCCTGATGGAACCCCATAACCCCATGACCTTGATCAGCCCCCATAACCACATCACTCCATGACCCTGATGGACCCCCATAACCACATGACCATGATGGACCTCCATAACCCCATGATCCTGCTGACCCACCATGACCTTGATGGACCCCTATGACTCTGATGGACCCCCATGACCCTGATGGAACCCCATAACCACATGACCATGATGGAACTCCATAACCCCATGACCCTGATGGAACCCCATAACTCCATGACCATGATGGAACTCCATAACCCCATGACCCTGATGGAACCCCATAACTCCATGACCTTGATCAGCCCCCATAACCACATCACTCCATGACCCTGATGGACCCCCATAACCACATGACCATGATGGACCTCCATAACCCCATGATCCTGCTGACCCACCATGACCTTGATGGACCCCCATGACTCTGATGGACCCCCATGACCCTGATGGAACCCCATAACCACAGGACCATGATGGAACTCCATAACCCCATGACCCTGATGGAACCCCATAACTCCATGACCATGATGGAACTCCATAACCCCATGACCCTGATGGAACCCCATAACTCCATGACCATGATGGAACTCCATAACCCCATGACCCTGATGGAACCCCATAACTCCATGACCATGATGGAACTCCATAACCCCATGACCCTGATGACCTAACATGACCTTGATGGACCTCCATGACCCTGATGGACCCCCAAAACCACATGGCCCCATAACCCTGATGGAACCCCACGAACCCATGACCGTGATGGACCTCCATAACCCCATGATCCCATAACCTTGATGGACCCCCATAACCACATGACCCTGATGGACCCCGTAACTCCATGACCCTGGTTACCCCCCATGACCACATGACCTTGATGGATCTCCATGGACCCATGACCTTGATAGAACCCCATAACCACATGACCTCATGACCATAATGGACCCCATAACCACATGACCCCATGACCCTGATGGACCCCCATAACCCCATAACCATAACCATGATGGACCTCCATAACCCCATGACCCTCATGGAACTCCATAACTCCATGACCCTGCTGACCCAACATGACCTTGATGGACCTCCATAACCCCATGACCCTGATGGATCTCCATAACAGCATGACCTTGATGGACCCCAAGGACCTTGATGGACCCCCATGACCCTGATGGAACCCCATAACCCCATAGCCTTGATGGACCCCCATAACCCCATGACCTTGATGGACCCCCATAACCACATGGCCTTGATGGAACCCATAACCCCATGACCGTGGTTACCCCCCATGGTCTTGATGGACCTCCATAACCACATGGCCTCATGACCGTGACGGAACTCCATGATCCCATGATCCTGATGGACCCCATAATCCCATAACCTTGATGGAACCCCATAACCCCATAACCATGATGGAACCCCATAACCTCATGACCTCATGAACTTGATGGAATACCATACCCTCATGACTCCATGACCTTGATCGACCTCCATAACCACATCACCCCATGACCCTGATGGACGCCCATAACCTCATGACCCTGATGGACCCCCATAACCCCATGACCCTGATGGAACCCCATAACCACATAACCATGATGGACCCTCATAACCCCATAACGATGATGGACCCCCATAACTCCATGACCCTGCTGACCTAACATGACCTTGATGGACCTCCATAACAGCATGACCTTGATGGACCCCAAGGACCTTGATGGATCCCCACGACCCTGATGGAGCCCCATAACCACATGACCATGATGGACCCCATAACTCCATGGCCTTGATGGAACCCCATAACCCCATGACTCCATTACCTTGATCGACCTCCACCACCACATAACCCCATGACCCTGATGGAACCCCATAACCCCATGACCTTGATCAGCCCCCATAACCACATCACTCCATGACCCTGATGGACCCCCATAACCACATGACCATGATGGACCTCCATAACCCCATGATCCTGCTGACCCACCATGACCTTGATGGACCCCCATGACTCTGATGGACCCCCATGACTCTGATGGACCCCCATGACCCTGATGGAACCCCATAACCACATGACCATGATGGAACTCCATAACCCCATGACCCTGATGGAACCCCATAACTCCATGACCATGATGGAACTCCATAACCCCATGACCCTGATGGAACCCCATAACTCCATGACCATGATGGAACTCCATAACCCCATGACCCTGATGGAACCCCATAACTCCATGACCATGATGGAACTCCATAACCCCATGACCCTGATGACCTAACATGACCTTGATGGACCTCCATGACCCTGATGGACCCCCATAACCACATGGCCCCATAACCCTGATGGAACCCCACGAACCCATGACCGTGATGGACCTCCATAACCCCATGATCCCATAACCTTGATGGACCCCCATAACCACATGACCCTGATGGACCCCGTAACTCCATGACCCTGGTTACCCCCCATGACCACATGACCTTGATGGATCTCCATGGACCCATGACCTTGATAGAACCCCATAACCACATGACCTCATGACCATAATGGACCCCATAACCACATGACCCCATGACCCTGATGGACCCCCATAACCCCATAACCATAACCATGATGGACCTCCATAACCCCATGACCCTCATAGAACTCCATAACTCCATGACCCTGCTGACCCAACATGACCTTGATGGACCTCCATAACCCCATGACCCTGATGGATCTCCATAACAGCATGACCTTGATGGACCCCAAGGACCTTGATGGACCCCCATGACCCTGATGGAACCCCATAACCCCATAGCCTTGATGGACCCCCATAACCCCATGACCTTGATGGACCCCCATAACCACATGGCCTTGATGGAACCCATAACCCCATGACCGTGGTTACCCCCCATGGTCTTGATGGACCTCCATAACCACATGGCCTCATGACCGTGACGGAACTCCATGATCCCATGATCCTGATGGACCCCATAATCCCATAACCTTGATGGAACCCCATAACCCCATAACCATGATGGAACCCCATAACCTCATGACCTCATGAACTTGATGGAATACCATACCCTCATGACTCCATGACCTTGATCGACCTCCATAACCACATCACCCCATGACCCTGATGGACGCCCATAACCTCATGACCCTGATGGACCCCCATAACCCCATGACCCTGATGGAACCCCATAACCACATAACCATGATGGACCCTCATAACCCCATAACGATGATGGACCCCCATAACTCCATGACCCTGCTGACCTAACATGACCTTGATGGACCTCCATAACAGCATGACCTTGATGGACCCCAAGGACCTTGATGGATCCCCACGACCCTGATGGAGCCCCATAACCACATGACCATGATGGACCCCATAACTCCATGGCCTTGATGGAACCCCATAACCCCATGACTCCATTACCTTGATCGACCTCCACCACCACATAACCCCATGACCCTGATGGAACCCCATAACCCCATGACCTTGATCAGCCCCCATAACCACATCACTCCATGACCCTGATGGACCCCCATAACCACATGACCATGATGGACCTCCATAACCCCATGATCCTGCTGACCCACCATGACCTTGATGGACCCCCATGACTCTGATGGACCCCCATGACCCTGATGGAACCCCATAACCACATGACCATGATGGAACTCCATAACCCCATGACCCTGATGGAACCCCATAACTCCATGACCATGATGGAACTCCATAACCCCATGACCCTGATGACCTAACATGACCTTGATGGACCTCCATGACCCTGATGGACCCCCATAACCACATGGCCCCATAACCCTGATGGAACCCCACGAACCCATGACCGTGATGGACCTCCATAACCCCATGATCCCATAACCTTGATGGACCCCCATAACCACATGACCCTGATGGACCCCGTAACTCCATGACCCTGGTTACCCCCCATGACCACATGACCTTGATGGATCTCCATGGACCCATGACCTTGATAGAACCCCATAACCACATGACCTCATGACCATAATGGACCCCATAACCACATGACCCCATGACCCTGATGGACCCCCATAACCCCATAACCATAACCATGATGGACCTCCATAACCCCATGACCCTCATGGAACTCCATAACTCCATGACCCTGCTGACCCAACATGACCTTGATGGACCTCCATAACCCCATGACCCTGATGGATCTCCATAACAGCATGACCTTGATGGACCCCAAGGACCTTGATGGACCCCCATGACCCTGATGGAACCCCATAACCCCATAGCCTTGATGGACCCCCATAACCCCATGACCTTGATGGACCCCCATAACCACATGGCCTTGATGGAACCCATAACCCCATGACCGTGGTTACCCCCCATGGTCTTGATGGACCTCCATAACCACATGGCCTCATGACCGTGACGGAACTCCATGATCCCATGATCCTGATGGACCCCATAATCCCATAACCTTGATGGAACCCCATAACCCCATAACCATGATGGAACCCCATAACCTCATGACCTCATGAACTTGATGGAATACCATACCCTCATGACTCCATGACCTTGATCGACCTCCATAACCACATCACCCCATGACCCTGATGGACGCCCATAACCTCATGACCCTGATGGACCCCCATAACCCCATGACCCTGATGGAACCCCATAACCACATAACCATGATGGACCCTCATAACCCCATAACGATGATGGACCCCCATAACTCCATGACCCTGCTGACCTAACATGACCTTGATGGACCTCCATAACAGCATGACCTTGATGGACCCCAAGGACCTTGATGGATCCCCACGACCCTGATGGAGCCCCATAACCACATGACCATGATGGACCCCATAACTCCATGGCCTTGATGGAACCCCATAACCCCATGACTCCATTACCTTGATCGACCTCCACCACCACATAACCCCATGACCCTGATGGAACCCCATAACCCCATGACCTTGATCAGCCCCCATAACCACATCACTCCATGACCCTGATGGACCCCCATAACCACATGACCATGATGGACCTCCATAACCCCATGATCCTGCTGACCCACCATGACCTTGATGGACCCCCATGACTCTGATGGACCCCCATGACTCTGATGGACCCCCATGACCCTGATGGAACCCCATAACCACATGACCATGATGGAACTCCATAACCCCATGACCCTGATGGAACCCCATAACTCCATGACCATGATGGAACTCCATAACCCCATGACCCTGATGGAACCCCATAACTCCATGACCATGATGGAACTCCATAACCCCATGACCCTGATGGAACCCCATAACTCCATGACCATGATGGAACTCCATAACCCCATGACCCTGATGACCTAACATGACCTTGATGGACCTCCATGACCCTGATGGACCCCCATAACCACATGGCCCCATAACCCTGATGGAACCCCACGAACCCATGACCGTGATGGACCTCCATAACCCCATGATCCCATAACCTTGATGGACCCCCATAACCACATGACCCTGATGGACCCCGTAACTCCATGACCCTGGTTACCCCCCATGACCACATGACCTTGATGGATCTCCATGGACCCATGACCTTGATAGAACCCCATAACCACATGACCTCATGACCATAATGGACCCCATAACCACATGACCCCATGACCCTGATGGACCCCCATAACCCCATAACCATAACCATGATGGACCTCCATAACCCCATGACCCTCATGGAACTCCATAACTCCATGACCCTGCTGACCCAACATGACCTTGATGGACCTCCATAACCCCATGACCCTGATGGATCTCCATAACAGCATGACCTTGATGGACCCCAAGGACCTTGATGGACCCCCATGACCCTGATGGAACCCCATAACCCCATAGCCTTGATGGACCCCCATAACCCCATGACCTTGATGGACCCCCATAACCACATGGCCTTGATGGAACCCATAACCCCATGACCGTGGTTACCCCCCATGGTCTTGATGGACCTCCATAACCACATGGCCTCATGACCGTGACGGAACTCCATGATCCCATGATCCTGATGGACCCCATAATCCCATAACCTTGATGGAACCCCATAACCCCATAACCATGATGGAACCCCATAACCTCATGACCTCATGAACTTGATGGAATACCATACCCTCATGACTCCATGACCTTGATCGACCTCCATAACCACATCACCCCATGACCCTGATGGACGCCCATAACCTCATGACCCTGATGGACCCCCATAACCCCATGACCCTGATGGAACCCCATAACCACATAACCATGATGGACCCTCATAACCCCATAACGATGATGGACCCCCATAACTCCATGACCCTGCTGACCTAACATGACCTTGATGGACCTCCATAACAGCATGACCTTGATGGACCCCAAGGACCTTGATGGATCCCCACGACCCTGATGGAGCCCCATAACCACATGACCATGATGGACCCCATAACTCCATGGCCTTGATGGAACCCCATAACCCCATGACTCCATTACCTTGATCGACCTCCACCACCACATAACCCCATGACCCTGATGGAACCCCATAACCCCATGACCTTGATCAGCCCCCATAACCACATCACTCCATGACCCTGATGGACCCCCATAACCACATGACCATGATGGACCTCCATAACCCCATGATCCTGCTGACCCACCATGACCTTGATGGACCCCCATGACTCTGATGGACCCCCATGACCCTGATGGAACCCCATAACCACATGACCATGATGGAACTCCATAACCCCATGACCCTGATGGAACCCCATAACTCCATGACCATGATGGAACTCCATAACCCCATGACCCTGATGGAACCCCATAACTCCATGACCTTGATCAGCCCCCATAACCACATCACTCCATGACCCTGATGGACCCCCATAACCACATGACCATGATGGACCTCCATAACCCCATGATCCTGCTGACCCACCATGACCTTGATGGACCCCCATGACTCTGATGGACCCCCATGACTCTGATGGACCCCCATGACCCTGATGGAACCCCATAACCACATGACCATGATGGAACTCCATAACCCCATGACCCTGATGGAACCCCATAACTCCATGACCATGATGGAACTCCATAACCCCATGACCCTGATGGAACCCCATAACTCCATGACCATGATGGAACTCCATAACCCCATGACCCTGATGACCTAACATGACCTTGATGGACCTCCATGACCCTGATGGACCCCCATAACCACATGGCCCCATAACCCTGATGGAACCCCACGAACCCATGACCGTGATGGACCTCCATAACCCCATGATCCCATAACCTTGATGGACCCCCATAACCACATGACCCTGATGGACCCCGTAACTCCATGACCCTGGTTACCCCCCATGACCACATGACCTTGATGGATCTCCATGGACCCATGACCTTGATAGAACCCCATAACCACATGACCTCATGACCATAATGGACCCCATAACCACATGACCCCATGACCCTGATGGACCCCCATAACCCCATAACCATAACCATGATGGACCTCCATAACCCCATGACCCTCATGGAACTCCATAACTCCATGACCCTGCTGACCCAACATGACCTTGATGGACCTCCATAACCCCATGACCCTGATGGATCTCCATAACAGCATGACCTTGATGGACCCCAAGGACCTTGATGGACCCCCATGACCCTGATGGAACCCCATAACCCCATAGCCTTGATGGACCCCCATAACCCCATGACCTTGATGGACCCCCATAACCACATGGCCTTGATGGAACCCATAACCCCATGACCGTGGTTACCCCCCATGGTCTTGATGGACCTCCATAACCACATGGCCTCATGACCGTGACGGAACTCCATGATCCCATGATCCTGATGGACCCCATAATCCCATAACCTTGATGGAACCCCATAACCCCATAACCATGATGGAACCCCATAACCTCATGACCTCATGAACTTGATGGAATACCATACCCTCATGACTCCATGACCTTGATCGACCTCCATAACCACATCACCCCATGACCCTGATGGACGCCCATAACCTCATGACCCTGATGGACCCCCATAACCCCATGACCCTGATGGAACCCCATAACCACATAACCATGATGGACCCTCATAACCCCATAACGATGATGGACCCCCATAACTCCATGACCCTGCTGACCTAACATGACCTTGATGGACCTCCATAACAGCATGACCTTGATGGACCCCAAGGACCTTGATGGATCCCCACGACCCTGATGGAGCCCCATAACCACATGACCATGATGGACCCCATAACTCCATGGCCTTGATGGAACCCCATAACCCCATGACTCCATTACCTTGATCGACCTCCACCACCACATAACCCCATGACCCTGATGGAACCCCATAACCCCATGACCTTGATCAGCCCCCATAACCACATCACTCCATGACCCTGATGGACCCCCATAACCACATGACCATGATGGACCTCCATAACCCCATGATCCTGCTGACCCACCATGACCTTGATGGACCCCCATGACTCTGATGGACCCCCATGACTCTGATGGACCCCCATGACCCTGATGGAACCCCATAACCACATGACCATGATGGAACTCCATAACCCCATGACCCTGATGGAACCCCATAACTCCATGACCATGATGGAACTCCATAACCCCATGACCCTGATGGAACCCCATAACTCCATGACCATGATGGAACTCCATAACCCCATGACCCTGATGGAACCCCATAACTCCATGACCATGATGGAACTCCATAACCCCATGACCCTGATGACCTAACATGACCTTGATGGACCTCCATGACCCTGATGGACCCCCATAACCACATGGCCCCATAACCCTGATGGAACCCCACGAACCCATGACCGTGATGGACCTCCATAACCCCATGATCCCATAACCTTGATGGACCCCCATAACCACATGACCCTGATGGACCCCGTAACTCCATGACCCTGGTTACCCCCCATGACCACATGACCTTGATGGATCTCCATGGACCCATGACCTTGATAGAACCCCATAACCACATGACCTCATGACCATAATGGACCCCATAACCACATGACCCCATGACCCTGATGGACCCCCATAACCCCATAACCATAACCATGATGGACCTCCATAACCCCATGACCCTCATGGAACTCCATAACTCCATGACCCTGCTGACCCAACATGACCTTGATGGACCTCCATAACCCCATGACCCTGATGGATCTCCATAACAGCATGACCTTGATGGACCCCAAGGACCTTGATGGACCCCCATGACCCTGATGGAACCCCATAACCCCATAGCCTTGATGGACCCCCATAACCCCATGACCTTGATGGACCCCCATAACCACATGGCCTTGATGGAACCCATAACCCCATGACCGTGGTTACCCCCCATGGTCTTGATGGACCTCCATAACCACATGGCCTCATGACCGTGACGGAACTCCATGATCCCATGATCCTGATGGACCCCATAATCCCATAACCTTGATGGAACCCCATAACCCCATAACCATGATGGAACCCCATAACCTCATGACCTCATGAACTTGATGGAATACCATACCCTCATGACTCCATGACCTTGATCGACCTCCATAACCACATCACCCCATGACCCTGATGGACGCCCATAACCTCATGACCCTGATGGACCCCCATAACCCCATGACCCTGATGGAACCCCATAACCACATAACCATGATGGACCCTCATAACCCCATAACGATGATGGACCCCCATAACTCCATGACCCTGCTGACCTAACATGACCTTGATGGACCTCCATAACAGCATGACCTTGATGGACCCCAAGGACCTTGATGGATCCCCACGACCCTGATGGAGCCCCATAACCACATGACCATGATGGACCCCATAACTCCATGGCCTTGATGGAACCCCATAACCCCATGACTCCATTACCTTGATCGACCTCCACCACCACATAACCCCATGACCCTGATGGAACCCCATAACCCCATGACCTTGATCAGCCCCCATAACCACATCACTCCATGACCCTGATGGACCCCCATAACCACATGACCATGATGGACCTCCATAACCCCATGATCCTGCTGACCCACCATGACCTTGATGGACCCCTATGACTCTGATGGACCCCCATGACCCTGATGGAACCCCATAACCACATGACCATGATGGAACTCCATAACCCCATGACCCTGATGGAACCCCATAACTCCATGACCATGATGGAACTCCATAACCCCATGACCCTGATGGAACCCCATAACTCCATGACCTTGATCAGCCCCCATAACCACATCACTCCATGACCCTGATGGACCCCCATAACCACATGACCATGATGGACCTCCATAACCCCATGATCCTGCTGACCCACCATGACCTTGATGGACCCCCATGACTCTGATGGACCCCCATGACCCTGATGGAACCCCATAACCACAGGACCATGATGGAACTCCATAACCCCATGACCCTGATGGAACCCCATAACTCCATGACCATGATGGAACTCCATAACCCCATGACCCTGATGGAACCCCATAACTCCATGACCATGATGGAACTCCATAACCCCATGACCCTGATGGAACCCCATAACTCCATGACCATGATGGAACTCCATAACCCCATGACCCTGATGACCTAACATGACCTTGATGGACCTCCATGACCCTGATGGACCCCCATAACCACATGGCCCCATAACCCTGATGGAACCCCACGAACCCATGACCGTGATGGACCTCCATAACCCCATGATCCCATAACCTTGATGGACCCCCATAACCACATGACCCTGATGGACCCCGTAACTCCATGACCCTGGTTACCCCCCATGACCACATGACCTTGATGGATCTCCATGGACCCATGACCTTGATAGAACCCCATAACCACATGACCTCATGACCATAATGGACCCCATAACCACATGACCCCATGACCCTGATGGACCCCCATAACCCCATAACCATAACCATGATGGACCTCCATAACCCCATGACCCTCATGGAACTCCATAACTCCATGACCCTGCTGACCCAACATGACCTTGATGGACCTCCATAACCCCATGACCCTGATGGATCTCCATAACAGCATGACCTTGATGGACCCCAAGGACCTTGATGGACCCCCATGACCCTGATGGAACCCCATAACCCCATAGCCTTGATGGACCCCCATAACCCCATGACCTTGATGGACCCCCATAACCACATGGCCTTGATGGAACCCATAACCCCATGACCGTGGTTACCCCCCATGGTCTTGATGGACCTCCATAACCACATGGCCTCATGACCGTGACGGAACTCCATGATCCCATGATCCTGATGGACCCCATAATCCCATAACCTTGATGGAACCCCATAACCCCATAACCATGATGGAACCCCATAACCTCATGACCTCATGAACTTGATGGAATACCATACCCTCATGACTCCATGACCTTGATCGACCTCCATAACCACATCACCCCATGACCCTGATGGACGCCCATAACCTCATGACCCTGATGGACCCCCATAACCCCATGACCCTGATGGAACCCCATAACCACATAACCATGATGGACCCTCATAACCCCATAACGATGATGGACCCCCATAACTCCATGACCCTGCTGACCTAACATGACCTTGATGGACCTCCATAACAGCATGACCTTGATGGACCCCAAGGACCTTGATGGATCCCCACGACCCTGATGGAGCCCCATAACCACATGACCATGATGGACCCCATAACTCCATGGCCTTGATGGAACCCCATAACCCCATGACTCCATTACCTTGATCGACCTCCACCACCACATAACCCCATGACCCTGATGGAACCCCATAACCCCATGACCTTGATCAGCCCCCATAACCACATCACTCCATGACCCTGATGGACCCCCATAACCACATGACCATGATGGACCTCCATAACCCCATGATCCTGCTGACCCACCATGACCTTGATGGACCCCCATGACTCTGATGGACCCCCATGACTCTGATGGACCCCCATGACCCTGATGGAACCCCATAACCACATGACCATGATGGAACTCCATAACCCCATGACCCTGATGGAACCCCATAACTCCATGACCATGATGGAACTCCATAACCCCATGACCCTGATGGAACCCCATAACTCCATGACCATGATGGAACTCCATAACCCCATGACCCTGATGACCTAACATGACCTTGATGGACCTCCATGACCCTGATGGACCCCCATAACCACATGGCCCCATAACCCTGATGGAACCCCACGAACCCATGACCGTGATGGACCTCCATAACCCCATGATCCCATAACCTTGATGGACCCCCATAACCACATGACCCTGATGGACCCCGTAACTCCATGACCCTGGTTACCCCCCATGACCACATGACCTTGATGGATCTCCATGGACCCATGACCTTGATAGAACCCCATAACCACATGACCTCATGACCATAATGGACCCCATAACCACATGACCCCATGACCCTGATGGACCCCCATAACCCCATAACCATAACCATGATGGACCTCCATAACCCCATGACCCTCATGGAACTCCATAACTCCATGACCCTGCTGACCCAACATGACCTTGATGGACCTCCATAACCCCATGACCCTGATGGATCTCCATAACAGCATGACCTTGATGGACCCCAAGGACCTTGATGGACCCCCATGACCCTGATGGAACCCCATAACCCCATAGCCTTGATGGACCCCCATAACCCCATGACCTTGATGGACCCCCATAACCACATGGCCTTGATGGAACCCATAACCCCATGACCGTGGTTACCCCCCATGGTCTTGATGGACCTCCATAACCACATGGCCTCATGACCGTGACGGAACTCCATGATCCCATGATCCTGATGGACCCCATAATCCCATAACCTTGATGGAACCCCATAACCCCATAACCATGATGGAACCCCATAACCTCATGACCTCATGAACTTGATGGAATACCATACCCTCATGACTCCATGACCTTGATCGACCTCCATAACCACATCACCCCATGACCCTGATGGACGCCCATAACCTCATGACCCTGATGGACCCCCATAACCCCATGACCCTGATGGAACCCCATAACCACATAACCATGATGGACCCTCATAACCCCATAACGATGATGGACCCCCATAACTCCATGACCCTGCTGACCTAACATGACCTTGATGGACCTCCATAACAGCATGACCTTGATGGACCCCAAGGACCTTGATGGATCCCCACGACCCTGATGGAGCCCCATAACCACATGACCATGATGGACCCCATAACTCCATGGCCTTGATGGAACCCCATAACCCCATGACTCCATTACCTTGATCGACCTCCACCACCACATAACCCCATGACCCTGATGGAACCCCATAACCCCATGACCTTGATCAGCCCCCATAACCACATCACTCCATGACCCTGATGGACCCCCATAACCACATGACCATGATGGACCTCCATAACCCCATGATCCTGCTGACCCACCATGACCTTGATGGACCCCCATGACTCTGATGGACCCCCATGACTCTGATGGACCCCCATGACCCTGATGGAACCCCATAACCACATGACCATGATGGAACTCCATAACCCCATGACCCTGATGGAACCCCATAACTCCATGACCATGATGGAACTCCATAACCCCATGACCCTGATGGAACCCCATAACTCCATGACCATGATGGAACTCCATAACCCCATGACCCTGATGGAACCCCATAACTCCATGACCATGATGGAACTCCATAACCCCATGACCCTGATGACCTAACATGACCTTGATGGACCTCCATGACCCTGATGGACCCCCATAACCACATGGCCCCATAACCCTGATGGAACCCCACGAACCCATGACCGTGATGGACCTCCATAACCCCATGATCCCATAACCTTGATGGACCCCCATAACCACATGACCCTGATGGACCCCGTAACTCCATGACCCTGGTTACCCCCCATGACCACATGACCTTGATGGATCTCCATGGACCCATGACCTTGATAGAACCCCATAACCACATGACCTCATGACCATAATGGACCCCATAACCACATGACCCCATGACCCTGATGGACCCCCATAACCCCATAACCATAACCATGATGGACCTCCATAACCCCATGACCCTCATGGAACTCCATAACTCCATGACCCTGCTGACCCAACATGACCTTGATGGACCTCCATAACCCCATGACCCTGATGGATCTCCATAACAGCATGACCTTGATGGACCCCAAGGACCTTGATGGACCCCCATGACCCTGATGGAACCCCATAACCCCATAGCCTTGATGGACCCCCATAACCCCATGACCTTGATGGACCCCCATAACCACATGGCCTTGATGGAACCCATAACCCCATGACCGTGGTTACCCCCCATGGTCTTGATGGACCTCCATAACCACATGGCCTCATGACCGTGACGGAACTCCATGATCCCATGATCCTGATGGACCCCATAATCCCATAACCTTGATGGAACCCCATAACCCCATAACCATGATGGAACCCCATAACCTCATGACCTCATGAACTTGATGGAATACCATACCCTCATGACTCCATGACCTTGATCGACCTCCATAACCACATCACCCCATGACCCTGATGGACGCCCATAACCTCATGACCCTGATGGACCCCCATAACCCCATGACCCTGATGGAACCCCATAACCACATAACCATGATGGACCCTCATAACCCCATAACGATGATGGACCCCCATAACTCCATGACCCTGCTGACCTAACATGACCTTGATGGACCTCCATAACAGCATGACCTTGATGGACCCCAAGGACCTTGATGGATCCCCACGACCCTGATGGAGCCCCATAACCACATGACCATGATGGACCCCATAACTCCATGGCCTTGATGGAACCCCATAACCCCATGACTCCATTACCTTGATCGACCTCCACCACCACATAACCCCATGACCCTGATGGAACCCCATAACCCCATGACCTTGATCAGCCCCCATAACCACATCACTCCATGACCCTGATGGACCCCCATAACCACATGACCATGATGGACCTCCATAACCCCATGATCCTGCTGACCCACCATGACCTTGATGGACCCCCATGACTCTGATGGACCCCCATGACCCTGATGGAACCCCATAACCACATGACCATGATGGAACTCCATAACCCCATGACCCTGATGGAACCCCATAACTCCATGACCATGATGGAACTCCATAACCCCATGACCCTGATGGAACCCCATAACTCCATGACCTTGATCAGCCCCCATAACCACATCACTCCATGACCCTGATGGACCCCCATAACCACATGACCATGATGGACCTCCATAACCCCATGATCCTGCTGACCCACCATGACCTTGATGGACCCCCATGACTCTGATGGACCCCCATGACCCTGATGGAACCCCATAACCACATGACCATGATGGAACTCCATAACCCCATGACCCTGATGGAACCCCATAACTCCATGACCATGATGGAACTCCATAACCCCATGACCCTGATGGAACCCCATAACTCCATGACCATGATGGAACTCCATAACCCCATGACCCTGATGGAACCCCATAACTCCATGACCATGATGGAACTCCATAACCCCATGACCCTGATGACCTAACATGACCTTGATGGACCTCCATGACCCTGATGGACCCCCATAACCACATGGCCCCATAACCCTGATGGAACCCCACGAACCCATGACCGTGATGGACCTCCATAACCCCATGATCCCATAACCTTGATGGACCCCCATAACCACATGACCCTGATGGACCCCGTAACTCCATGACCCTGGTTACCCCCCATGACCACATGACCTTGATGGATCTCCATGGACCCATGACCTTGATAGAACCCCATAACCACATGACCTCATGACCATAATGGACCCCATAACCACATGACCCCATGACCCTGATGGACCCCCATAACCCCATAACCATAACCATGATGGACCTCCATAACCCCATGACCCTCATGGAACTCCATAACTCCATGACCCTGCTGACCCAACATGACCTTGATGGACCTCCATAACCCCATGACCCTGATGGATCTCCATAACAGCATGACCTTGATGGACCCCAAGGACCTTGATGGACCCCCATGACCCTGATGGAACCCCATAACCCCATAGCCTTGATGGACCCCCATAACCCCATGACCTTGATGGACCCCCATAACCACATGGCCTTGATGGAACCCATAACCCCATGACCGTGGTTACCCCCCATGGTCTTGATGGACCTCCATAACCACATGGCCTCATGACCGTGACGGAACTCCATGATCCCATGATCCTGATGGACCCCATAATCCCATAACCTTGATGGAACCCCATAACCCCATAACCATGATGGAACCCCATAACCTCATGACCTCATGAACTTGATGGAATACCATACCCTCATGACTCCATGACCTTGATCGACCTCCATAACCACATCACCCCATGACCCTGATGGACGCCCATAACCTCATGACCCTGATGGACCCCCATAACCCCATGACCCTGATGGAACCCCATAACCACATAACCATGATGGACCCTCATAACCCCATAACGATGATGGACCCCCATAACTCCATGACCCTGCTGACCTAACATGACCTTGATGGACCTCCATAACAGCATGACCTTGATGGACCCCAAGGACCTTGATGGATCCCCACGACCCTGATGGAGCCCCATAACCACATGACCATGATGGACCCCATAACTCCATGGCCTTGATGGAACCCCATAACCCCATGACTCCATTACCTTGATCGACCTCCACCACCACATAACCCCATGACCCTGATGGAACCCCATAACCCCATGACCTTGATCAGCCCCCATAACCACATCACTCCATGACCCTGATGGACCCCCATAACCACATGACCATGATGGACCTCCATAACCCCATGATCCTGCTGACCCACCATGACCTTGATGGACCCCCATGACTCTGATGGACCCCCATGACTCTGATGGACCCCCATGACCCTGATGGAACCCCATAACCACATGACCATGATGGAACTCCATAACCCCATGACCCTGATGGAACCCCATAACTCCATGACCATGATGGAACTCCATAACCCCATGACCCTGATGGAACCCCATA
The DNA here is from genome assembly GCF_028551555.1 of Melozone crissalis. Lineage (NCBI taxonomy): Eukaryota > Metazoa > Chordata > Aves > Passeriformes > Passerellidae > Melozone > Melozone crissalis. Next base: position 35,433 of record NW_026536147.1, read on the forward strand.
ACTCCATGACCATGATGGAACTCCATAACCCCATGACCCTGATGGAACCCCATAACTCCATGACCATGATGGAACTCCATAACCCCATGACCCTGAAGACCTAACATGACCTTGATGGACCTCCATGACCCTGATGGACCTCCATAACCCCATGATCCCATAACCTTGATGGACCCCCATAACCACATGACCCTGATGGACCCCGTAACTCCATGACCCTGGTTACCCCCCATGACCACATGACCTTGATGGATCTCCATGGACCCATGACCTTGATAGAACCCCATAACCACATGACCTCATGACCATAATGGACCCCATAACCACATGACCCCATGACCCTGATGGACCCCCATAACCCCATAACCATAACCATGATGGACCTCCATAACCCCATGACCCTCATGGAACTCCATAACTCCATGACCCTGCTGACCCAACATGACCTTGATGGACCTCCATAACCCCATGACCCTGATGGATCTCCATAACAGCATGACCTTGATGGACCCCAAGGACCTTGATGGACCCCCATGACCCTGATGGAACCCCATAACCCCATAGCCTTGATGGACCCCCATAACCCCATGACCTTGATGGACCCCCATAACCACATGGCCTTGATGGAACCCATAACCCCATGACCGTGGTTACCCCCCATGGTCTTGATGGACCTCCATAACCACATGGCCTCATGACCGTGACGGAACTCCATGATCCCATGATCCTGATGGACCCCATAATCCCATAACCTTGATGGAACCCCATAACCCCATAACCATGATGGAACCCCATAACCTCATGACCTCATGAACTTGATGGAATACCATACCCTCATGACTCCATGACCTTGATCGACCTCCATAACCACATCACCCCATGACCCTGATGGACGCCCATAACCTCATGACCCTGATGGACCCCCATAACCCCATGACCCTGATGGAACCCCATAACCACATAACCATGATGGACCCTCATAACCCCATAACGATGATGGACCCCCATAACTCCATGACCCTGCTGACCTAACATGACCTTGATGGACCTCCATAACAGCATGACCTTGATGGACCCCAAGGACCTTGATGGATCCCCACGACCCTGATGGAGCCCCATAACCACATGACCATGATGGACCCCATAACTCCATGGCCTTGATGGAACCCCATAACCCCATGACTCCATTACCTTGATCGACCTCCACCACCACATAACCCCATGACCCTGATGGAACCCCATTACCCCATGACCTTGATCAGCCCCCATAACCACATCACTCCATGACCCTGATGGACCCCCATAACCACATGACCATGATGGACCTCCATAACCCCATGATCCTGCTGACCCACCATGACCTTGATGGACCCCCATGACTCTGATGGACCCCCATGACCCTGATGGAACCCCATAACCACATGACCATGATGGAACTCCATAACCCCATGACCCTGATGGAACCCCATAACTCCATGACCATGATGGAACTCCATAACCCCATGACCCTGATGGAACCCCATAACTCCATGACCTTGATCAGCCCCCATAACCACATCACTCCATGACCCTGATGGACCCCCATAACCACATGACCATGATGGACCTCCATAACCCCATGATCCTGCTGACCCACCATGACCTTGATGGACCCCCATGACTCTGATGGACCCCCATGACCCTGATGGAACCCCATAACCACATGACCATGATGGAACTCCATAACCCCATGACCCTGATGGAACCCCATAACTCCATGACCATGATGGAACTCCATAACCCCATGACCCTGATGGAACCCCATAACTCCATGACCATGATGGAACTCCATAACCCCATGACCCTGATGGAACCCCATAACTCCATGACCATGATGGAACTCCATAACCCCATGACCCTGATGGAACCCCATAACTCCATGACCATGATGGAACTCCATAACCCCATGACCCTGATGACCTAACATGACCTTGATGGACCTCCATGACCCTGATGGACCCCCATAACCACATGGCCCCATAACCCTGATGGAACCCCACGAACCCATGACCGTGATGGACCTCCATAACCCCATGATCCCATAACCTTGATGGACCCCCATAACCACATGACCCTGATGGACCCCGTAACTCCATGACCCTGGTTACCCCCCATGACCACATGACCTTGATGGATCTCCATGGACCCATGACCTTGATAGAACCCCATAACCACATGACCTCATGACCATAATGGACCCCATAACCACATGACCCCATGACCCTGATGGACCCCCATAACCCCATAACCATAACCATGATGGACCTCCATAACCCCATGACCCTCATGGAACTCCATAACTCCATGACCCTGCTGACCCAACATGACCTTGATGGACCTCCATAACCCCATGACCCTGATGGATCTCCATAACAGCATGACCTTGATGGACCCCAAGGACCTTGATGGACCCCCATGACCCTGATGGAACCCCATAACCCCATAGCCTTGATGGACCCCCATAACCCCATGACCTTGATGGACCCCCATAACCACATGGCCTTGATGGAACCCATAACCCCATGACCGTGGTTACCCCCCATGGTCTTGATGGACCTCCATAACCACATGGCCTCATGACCGTGACGGAACTCCATGATCCCATGATCCTGATGGACCCCATAATCCCATAACCTTGATGGAACCCCATAACCCCATAACCATGATGGAACCCCATAACCTCATGACCTCATGAACTTGATGGAATACCATACCCTCATGACTCCATGACCTTGATCGACCTCCATAACCACATCACCCCATGACCCTGATGGACGCCCATAACCTCATGACCCTGATGGACCCCCATAACCCCATGACCCTGATGGAACCCCATAACCACATAACCATGATGGACCCTCATAACCCCATAACGATGATGGACCCCCATAACTCCATGACCCTGCTGACCTAACATGACCTTGATGGACCTCCATAACAGCATGACCTTGATGGACCCCAAGGACCTTGATGGATCCCCACGACCCTGATGGAGCCCCATAACCACATGACCATGATGGACCCCATAACTCCATGGCCTTGATGGAACCCCATAACCCCATGACTCCATTACCTTGATCGACCTCCACCACCACATAACCCCATGACCCTGATGGAACCCCATAACCCCATGACCTTGATCAGCCCCCATAACCACATCACTCCATGACCCTGATGGACCCCCATAACCACATGACCATGATGGACCTCCATAACCCCATGATCCTGCTGACCCACCATGACCTTGATGGACCCCCATGACTCTGATGGACCCCCATGAGCCTGATGGACCCCCATAACCCCATGACCTTGATCAGCCCCCATAAACACATCACTCCATGACCTTGATGGACCCCCATATCCTCATAACCGTGATGGACCGCCATGACCCTGATGGAACTCCATAACCCCATAACCATGATGGACCCCCATAACCCCATGACCCTGATGGAACCCCATAACCCTGATGGACCCCCACAACCTCAATGAACCCCCAAACCACCACCTCCACCACCCACCCCGTTCCTCACCTCGGCGTCCCCCAGGAACCGGGCGAGACACGGGAACACGCCGCCCTCCACGCCGAAGCGCTCGGCCGCGTAGACGTCGGGCGCGTGCTGGACGTCCGTGTGCGGCGCGAAGCCGCCGGCGCCCCGCAGGAACGCCCGGGGCCTCCTGGCGGCGCCGCGGGCCACCCGCGCCGCGCGGCCGCCCAGCTCCAGGAACTCCAGGTGCGTGTCGCGCCGCCACGGCCGCGGCGCCTGCGCCGGGTAGAAGGCTCCGGAAGCCCGGCGGAACACGGCGGAGACGCCGCCCTTGGAGCCGTCGGCCACGCCCAGGTAGAGGCGGCCGCCCAGGCGGGCGGAGGTGACGGCGTGGGGACGGCGCAGGCGGCCCTGGCCCAGGGACTGGCGGCGCACGAAGGAGGAGCCCGAGCGGCGCCGCACCCAGGAGCCGCCGCGCGGCTGGGCCACCACCAGGAGCGGCGTGTCGGCCACCACCACGGGGTGGCAGGACGCCGGGGACGAGCCCGGAGGGGACAGCGGGGACGTTGGAGATGTTGGAGATGTTGCAGACCTTGGAACCCTGGGGACATTGGAGATGTTGGGCACATTGGAGATGTTGGGCTGATGCGGACCTTGTGAAGTTTGGGGACCTTGGAGATGTTGGGGACCTTAGAGACCTTGGGGATATTGGACATGTTGGGGTGATGGGGACATTGGGGACATTGGAGATGTTGGAGATCTTGGGACCTTGGAGACATTGGAGACGTTGGGGACCTTTGGAACCCTGGAGACACTGGGGGCACTGGGGATATTGGGGAGCTTGGGGACATTGGAGACGTTGGGGACCTTTGGGACCTTGGGGACATTGGAGATGTTGGGGTGATGGGGCCTTGGGGACCTTGGGGACAGTAGGGACCTTGGAGAGCTTGGGGACATTGGGGACCTTGGGGACTTGGGGACCTTGGAGGCACTGGAGAGGTTGAGGACCTTTGAGACCTTGGGGACATTGGGGGCACTGAGGACCTTGGGGACACTGGGGACATTGGAGACCTTGGGACATTGGGGACCTTGGGGACTTTGGGAATATGGAGGTTGTTGGGCACATTGGGGACATTGGAGATGTTGGGGTGATGGCGACCTTGGGGACATCGGAGATGTTGGGGTGATGGCGACCTTGGGGACATTGGAGATGTTTGGACATTGGAGATGTTGGGGTGATGGGGACCTTGGGGACCCTGGAGATGTTGGGGTGATGGGGACCTTGGGGACATTGGAGATGTTTGGACATTGGAGATGTTGGGGTGATGGCGACCTTGGGGACATTGGAGATGTTGGGGTGATGGGACACTGGGGACATTGGAGATGTTGGGGTGATGGGGACCTTGGGGAGATCGGAGATGTTGGGGTGATGGGACACTGGGGACATTGGAGATGTTGGGGTGATGGGGACCTTGGGGACATTGGAGATGTTGGGGTGATGGCGACCTTGGGGACATTGGAGATGTTTGGACATTGGAGATGTTTGGACATTGGAGATGTTGGGGTGATGGGGACCTTGGGGACATTGGAGATGTTGGGGTGATGGGGACCTTGGGGACATTGGAGATGTTTGGACATTGGAGATGTTGGGGTGATGGGGACCTTGGGGACCCTGGAGATGTTGGGGTGATGGGGACCTTGGGGACATTGGAGATGTTGGGGTGATGGGGACCTTGGGGACATTGGAGATGTTGGGGACCCTGGAGATGTTGGGGTGATGGGACACTGGGGACATTGGAGATGTTGGGGACCCTGGAGATGTTGGGGTGATGGGACACTGGGGACATTGGAGATGTTGGGGACCCTGGAGATGTTGGGGTGATGGGACACTGGGGACATTGGAGATGTTGGGGACACCGGTGACCTCGGGGCCCTTGCTGTCCCTCAGCCCGGTTCCCACCATTCCTTCCCTGCTGCTTTTCCCCATTTCCCAGCACTTTTCCCCATTTCCCCCCATTTTTAAATTATTTTTCTCCATTCCTCTCCCTTTCCCCCCATTTTTTCAATTTTCCTTTGGTCTTTTTCCCATTTCCCCCTTTCTTTTCCATTTCTCTCCCATTTTCCCCCTGGTTTTCCCCATTTTTCCCCCAATTTTTTCCCATTTTCCCCATTTTCCCCCATTTCTCTCACTGTTATAATGATGAGCACCCAGAACCTCCCCCTCATTTTTCCCTCATTCTCCCCCATTTTTCTTTGTTTTTCCCAATTTTTCTCTGGTTTTTTCCCCATTTTCCCCCAGTTTTAAATTTTTTTCATTTTTTCCCAATTTCCCCATTTTTTTCCCCGATTTCTCTCACCGTTGACCACGCTCTGTGCCCGGAACTTCCCCTTCATTTTCTCTTTATTTTTCCCCATTTTACCCCATTTTTTCCCATTTTTTCCCCATTTTTTCCCAATTTTTTCCTTTGCTTTACCCCATTTTTTCCCCGTTTTTTTCCCAATTTTTGCCATTTCTTCACCATTTTTTCCATTTTTTCCCAATTTCCCCGTTTTTCCCCCCAATTTCTCTCACCATTGATGACGCTCTGAGCCTGGAACCTGCCCCTCATTTTCCCCCTATTCTCCCTGATTTCCCCCCATTTTTTCCCCGTTTTTTTCCCAATTTTTGCCATTTCTTCACCATTTTTCCCATTTTTCCCAATTTCCCCGTTTTTCCCCCTAATTTCTCTCACCGTTCACCACGCTCTGTGCCCAGAACCTCCCCCTCATTTCTCCCTCATTTTCCCTTTGCTTTCCCCCGTTTTCCTCCCGTTTTTTCTCATTTTGTCCCCATTTTTTCCCCAATTTTCATTTTTTAACCGTTTTTCCCAATTTCCCCATTTTTTTCCCCAATTTCTCCCACCATTGACCACGCTCTGAGCCCGGAACCTCCCCCTCATTTTTCCTTTGTTCTCCCCATTATTTCTCCATTTTTTCCCCATTTTTTTGTTGATTTTTTCCCCGTTTTTTCCCCAAATTCCCCGTTTTCCCCATTTTTCCCAATTTCCCGGTTTTTCCCCCCATTTCTCTCACCGTTGACGACGCTCTGTGCCCGGAACTGCCCCCGAGCTGGCGCCGAGCTCCGGCTGCGCCACGAACACCCAGGGGTGGCCCCCGAGGGACGCGGGGGCGGCGCCCAGGGACGAGAACGGCAGCGTCTGGAACGGACGCAGCTCTGGGGGAAAAAACGGGAAATTTGGGTAAAAATGGGAAAATTTGGGGAAATTTGGGATTCTTGGGAGACCGGAACGGCCGCAGCCCTGGGGGCAGAAAATGGGGACAAAAATGGGGAAATTTGGTTAAAAATGGGGAAATTTGGAGTTTTTCACACCAAAATCTGGTTAAAAAGGGGAAAATTTGGGATTCCTGAGAGGCTGGAACGGCCGCAGCTCTGGGGACACAAAATGGGGACAGAAAGTGGGAAACAAAAATTGGAAAATTTGGAGTTTTTCACACCAAAAAATGGTTAAAAATGGGAAAATTTGGGGAAATTTTGGATTCCTTAGAGACTGGAACGGCCGCAGTTCTGGGGACACAACATGGGGGAAAAAAATGGGAAAATTTGGGGAAATTTGGGGAAATTTTGGATTTTTGAGAAGCTGGAACAGTCACAGCTCTGGGGACAGAAAATGGGGAGAAAAATGGGAAAATCTGGTTAAAAATGGGAAAATTTGGGGAAATTTGGGATTCTTGAGAGGCTGGAACGGTCGCTGCTCTGGGGACACAAAATGGGGACAAAAATCAGAAAATTTGGTTTAAAATGGGGAAAAAACGGGAAATTTGGTCAAAAATGGGAAAGTTTGGGTAAAAATGGGGAAATTTGGGGAAATTTGGGATTCTTGAGAGACTGGAACAGTCGCAGCTCTGGGGACACAAAATGGGGACATTGGGGACATTGGGGACACGGAGGCAGCGCCGAGGGACGAGAACGGCAAAGTCTGGAATGGACGCAGTTCTGGGGGAAAAACCACAAAATTTGGGTAAAAATGGGGAAATCTGGGGAAATTTGGGATTCTTGAGAGACTGGAACGGCCGCAGCTCTGGGGACACAAAATGGGGACATTGGGGACACCTTGGGGACATTGGGGACACAGCCAGGGACACAGGGACAGCTTGGGGACACCGGGGACATCACTGGGGACATTGGGGACAGCCTAGGGACACTCGCAGGGACAAGGGGACACAGCCAGGGACAGCTTGGGGACAGCCCCAGGGACACAGGGACAGTTTGGGGACATTGGGGACAGCCCCAGGGACACAGGGACACAGGTGCAGCTTGGGGACATTGGGGACAGCTTGGGGACAGCCCCAGGGACACAAGGACACAGCCAGGGACAGCTTGGGGACATTGCTGGGGACAACCCGGGGACATGGGGACAGTTTGGGGACATTGGGGACATTGCCAGGGACAGCCCCAGGGACACAGGGACATTGGGGACATTGGAGACATTGCCAGGGACACAGGGACACCCTCAGGGACACTGGGCACAGTTCTAGGGACAGACCCAGGGACACCTTGGGGACATTGGGGACACAGCCAGGGACAGCTTGGGGACACTGGGGACACAGCCAGAGACACAGGGACAGCTTGGGGACATTGCTGGGGACAGAGGAATGGACACAGGGACATTGGGGACAGCTTGGGGACAGCCCAGGGACAGCTTGGGGACACTGAGGACACATGCAGGGACACACTGGGGACAGACCCAGGGACAGCTTGGGGACATTGGGGACAGCTTGGGGACAGCCCAGGGACAGCTTGGGGACACTGAGGACACATGCAGGGACACTCCCAGGGACACGGGGACACAGCCAGAGACAGCTTGGGGACACTGGGGACAGGGGGATGGACCCAAGGACACAGAGACAGCTTGGGGACATTGGGGACATTGGGGACAGCTTAGCGACACCACCAGGGACACGGGGACAAAGCCAGGGACAACTTGGGGACAGCTTGGGGACATCACTGGGGACACGGGGACAGCTTGGGGACAGCCCCAGAGACATTGGGGGCACAGCCAGGGACAGCTTGGGGACATTGCCAGAGACACAGGGACACCCCCAGGGACACTGGGGACAGTTGTAGGGACAGACCCAGGGACACCTTGGGGACATTGGGGACAGCCTTGGGGACGTTGGGGACACACCCAGGGACACGAGGACACATCCAGGGACACCCAAGGGACAGAAGGACACAGTCAGAGACAGCTTGGGGACATCGAGGACACAGCCAGGGACAGCTTGGGGACATTGGGGACACCTTGGGGACATTGGGGACACATGCAGGGACAGTCCCAGAGACACGGGGACAGACCCAGGGAGAGCTTGGGGACACTGGGGACACAGCCAGGGACACCCCAGGGACACGGGGACACAGCCAGGGACAGCCCGGGGACACAGAGACAGCTTGGGGACATCGCCGGGGACACGGGGACAGCCCCAGGGAGAGCCCCAGGGACACTGGGGACAGGCTGGGGACATTGCTGGGGACATTGGGGACAGCTTGGGGACATTGGGGACACAGCCAGGGACAGCTTGGGGACATCGCCGGGGACACGGGGACAGCCCCAGGGAGAGCCCCAGGGACACTGGGGACAGGCTGGGGACATTGCTGGGGTCATTGGGGACAGCTTGGGGACATTGGGGACACAGCCAGGGACAGCTTGGGGACATCGCCGGGGACACGGGGACAGCCCCAGGGAGAGCCCCAGGGACATTGGGGACAGGCTGGGGACATTGCTGGGGACATTGGGGACACGGGGACAGCTTGGGGACACTCCCAGCACAACCCAGTCCCATTTTTAACCCTTCAATCCCCATTTCCACCCCTCAAATCCCCTTTTTTTGACCTAAAACCACCAAATTTTCTCCCCCCAGTACAAACCAGTACATCCCAGTTGCCTCCCAGTTTGTCCCAGCCCCTCCCAGTACCAACCAGTCCCATTTTAACCCCTAAATCCCCATTTTTAACCCTGAAATTCCCATTTTCAACCCTTAAGTCCCCGGATTTTTTCCCTCCCAGTCCCTCCCAGTTTGTCCCAGTTCCCTCCCAGTATAACCCAGTACAAACCAGTGCAACCAGTCCCATTTCCACCCCTCATATCCCCCCATTTTAACCCTTAAGTCCCCATTTTTAACCCTTAAATCCCTTTTTGACCTAAAACCACCAAATTTTCACCTCCCAGTCCCTCCCAGTTTGTCCCAGTCCCATTTTTAACCCCTAAATCCCCATTTTTAACCCTTAAATCCCCATTTTCCCCCCTAAAATCCCCATTTTTAACCCTAAAACCCCCGGATATTTTCCCTTCAGTCCCCCCCAGTCCGTCCCAGTCCGTCCCAGTATAACCCAGTCCCATTTTCCCCTCTAAAACCCCCGATTTTTAATCCTTAAATCCCCATTATTAACCCCTAAATCCCCAAATTTTTACCTAAAACCTCCAGATTTTCTCCCCCCAGTCCCTTCCAGTTCCTTCCCAGTCCATCCCAGTATAACCCAGTCCCATTTTAACCCCTAAATCCCCATTTTTTTCCAGAAATCCCCGGATTTTTTCCCTTTAGTCCCTCCCAGTCCCTCCCAGTACATCCCAGTCCATCCCAGTATAACCCAGTCCCCTCCCAGTCCCATTTCCACCCCTAAAATTCCAATTTTTAACCCTTAAATCCCCAAATTTTTACCTAAAACCACCAAATTTTCATCCCCCAGTCCCTCTCAGTCCCTCCCAGTTTGTCCCAATTCATCCCAGTATAACCCAGTCCCATTTTCTCCCTAAAAATCCCCATTTTTAACCCTTAAATCCCCATTTTCCCCCCTAAAATCCCCATTTTTAACCCTAAAACCCCCGGATTTTCCCCCCCAGTCCCTCCCAGTCCATCCCAGTTACCGTGCCTCTGGCACTGGAGCTGCTGGGGGCGGAGCTGCGCCAGGGCCACGCCCAGGTGGGGGAGGGGCGCTCGGCAGCGGCCCCCTGGGGGGGAGGGGCGGGCGCGGCCCCAGGCCAGGAGCCAGCGCAGGGCGTTCCCCCGGAGGTCACTGCGACAGAAATGGCACCAAATGGCACCAAAGTGGCACCAAAGGGGTGCCAGGGGTGCCAGGTGTCGCTAGGTGGCACCAAAGTGGCAAAAAACGGCACTAAAGGGGCCCTAAGTGGCATCAAATGGCACCAAAGTGGCACCAAAGTGTCATTAAATGTCACCAAAGGGTGCCAGGTGGCACTACGTGGCATTAGAGTGGCACTAAGTGGCACCAAAGTGGCACTAAATGGCATTTAAGTGGCAAAAAATGGCACCAAATGACCCCAAAGGGCACCAAAGTGTCGCCAAGGGGTGCCAGGGGGTGCCAGGTGGCACTAAGTGACACTAAAGTGGCAAAAAATGGCACTAAAGGGGCCCTAAGTGGCACCAGGTGGCACCAAATGGCACCAAAGTGGCAAAAAAGTGACAAAAAATGGCACGAAAGTGGCACTAAATGGCACCAGAGTGGCACTAAGTGACAAAAATTGGCCTCAAAGTGACCCTAAATGGCACCAAAATGTCACCAGGTGGTGCCAGGTGGCACCAAAGTGACAAAAGGTGGCCCTGAGTGGCACCAGGTGGCACTAGAGGGACATGAAGTTGCACCAGGTGGCATCAAAGTGACAAAAGGTGGCACTAAAAGGCACCAAATGTCACCAAAGTGGCACCAAAGTGTCGCCAGGGGGCGCCAGGTGTGCCAGGTGTCACTAAATGGCATCAGAGGGGCACTAAGTGGCACCAAAGTGGCACTAAATGGCATTAAAGTGGTAAAAAGTGGCACTAAAGTGGCATCAAAGGGGTGCCAAGGGGTGCCAGGTGGTGCCAGGTGGTGCCAGGTGGCACCAAAGTGGATTAAAGTGGCACCAAGTGGCACTAAATGGCACCAAAGTGGCATCACAGAGACAAAAAATGGCACTAAAGGGACATTGAGTGGCACCAGGTGGCTCTAAATGGCATTAAAGTGGCAAAAATGACACTAGAGTGGCACTAAAGTGGCAAAAAGTGGCACCAAAGTGGCACCAAAGGGTGCCAGGGGGTGCCAGGTGGCACTGAGTGGTGTTAAAGTGGCACCAAATGGCACCAAAGTGGCACCAAAGTGACATTGAATTGGCAAAAAGCGGCACCAAATGGCATCAAATGGCATCAAAGTGACAAAAGGTGGCACTAGAGTGGCACCAGGTGTCACCAAAGTGGCAAAAAATGGCATTAACGTGGCACTAAGTGTCACCAGGTGGTGCCAGGTGGCATCAAAGTGGCCCCAGGTGTCACCACATGGTATTAGAGTGGCACTAAAGGGCACCAAAGTGGCACCAGGTGGCATTAAATGGCACCCGGGGGCACCAAATGACACCAAAGTGACCAAAAATGGCACTGAATGGCATCGAAGCGGCACCAGGTGGCACCGAATGGCACTAGAGTGGCACTAAAGGGACATCAAGTGGCACCAAGTGGCACTAAAATGACAAAAAGTGGCACCAAATGGCACCCGGTGGCACTAAAGGGATAAAAAATGGCTCCAGGTGGCACTAAATGGCACTAGAGTGGCACCCGGTGGCATCAGATGGCACCAAAGTGACAAAAAGTGGCATCCGGTGGCACTACATTGGCACTAATTGGCATTGAATTGGCACTACGGGGACATCAAGTGGCACCAAGGGGCATCAGATGGTTCCAGAGTGGCACTAAGTGGCATTAGAGTGGTAAAAAGTGGCATCAAATGGCACCAAAGTGGCACCAAAGGGTGCCAGGGGGTGCCAGGGGTGCCAGGTGTCACTGCATGGCATCAGAGTGGCACTAAATGGCACCAAAGTGGCAAAAAATGGCATTAAAGGGGTAAAAAGTGGCACCAAAGTGGCACTAAGCAGCGCCAGGTGGCACCAGGTGGCACTACATGGCATTAGAGTGGCACCAAAGTGGCACTAAATGGCATTAAATTAGCAAAAAGTGGCACTAAATGGCTCCAGAGTGACATCAAATGGCACTAAAGGGACACCAAGTGGCACCAGGTGGCACCAAATGGCACCGAAGTGGCACTAAAGGGACATCAAGTGGCACCAGGTGGCACTACATGGCACTAAGTGGTACTAGATGGCACCAGAGTGGCACTAAATGGCATTAAAGTGGTAAAAAGTGGCACCAGATGGCACCAAAGTGTCACCAGGCGGTGCCAGGTGGCGCTAAGTGGCACCAAAGTGGCAAAAAGTGGCAAAAAATGGCACCAGGTGGCACCAAAGGGACATCGAGTGGCACCAAAGTGGCACCAAAGTGACAAAAGTGGCACCGAAGTGGCAAAAATGGTACTGCACTGGCACTAAAGTGACAAAAATAGGCACTAAATAGCACCAGGTGGCACCCAAGTGGCACTAAGTGGCACCAGGTGGCACTAAAGTGACAAAACTGGCATCAAATGGCACCAAAGTGGCATTTAATTAGCAAAAAGTGGCATTAAATGGCACCAAAGTGGCACCAAAGTGACAAAAATGGCACCAGAGGTGACACCGAGAGGCCCCAAAGTGGCACCGAGGTGGCACCGAGTGACACAAAATGGCGCCTGAGCGCCACCGGGGCCATCGAGCGGCGCTTGGGGACACCGGGGTGGCACCCGAGGAACGGAAAGTGGCACCAGGTGGCACCGAGGGGACAAAAAAGGGACAAAACACTGGCACGGACCCTCCATCCACCCCAGTGTCCCCAAGGTGTCCACAACCCCCCCCAGTGTCCCCAAAGTGTCCCCAAATCCTCCCAATGTCCCCAATGTCACCCACAGGTGTCACCCACAGGTGTCTCAGTGTCCCCAGTGTCCCCAGTGTCACCCACAGGTGTCTCAGTGTCCCCAGTGTCACCCACAGGTGTCACCCACAGGTGTCTCAGTGTCCCCAGTGTCACGCACAGGTGTCTCAGTGTCCCCAGTGTCACCCACAGGTGTCACCCACAGGTGTCACCCACAGGTGTCACCCACAGGTGTCTCAGTGTCCCCAGTGTCCCCAGTGTCACGCACAGGTGTCTCAGTGTCCCCAGTGTCACCCACAGGTGTCACCCACAGGTGTCACCCACAGGTGTCACCCACAGGTGTCTCAGTGTCCCAATGTCCCTCAGGAGCTCTCTGGGCACAGTCTCCAGGTTGTTGTTGGCCAAACTCTTGCAGGGACACAAACGGGGACAGTGGGGACAGTGAGGGGACATTGGGGACAGTGAGGGGACATTTGGGGACATTGGGGACAGTGAGGGGACATTGGGGACAGTGAGGGGACATTTGGGGACATTGAGGGGATTTAGGGACAGTGAGAGCGTTGGGGACATGTGGGGACACTCACAGGAATTGGAGCCCCCGGAGTCCCCGGAGAGACCCCGGGGAGACGAAACCGAGCTGGGAATCCTCGATGAACCTGGAACCAGTACGGACCAGTACGGACCAGTACAGACCAGTACAGACCAGTACGGACCAGTACGGACCAGTACGGACCAGTAGGGACCAGTAGGGACCAGTACGGACCAGTTTGGACGAGTGGGGACCAGTAGGGACCAGTACGGACCAGTACGGACCAGTAGGGACCACTGTGGACCAGTGTGGACCAGTACGGACCAGTAGGGACCAGTAGGGACCAGTACGGACCAGTGTGGACCAGTGTGGACCAGTAGGGACCAGTGTGGACCAGTACAGACCAGTACGGACCAGTAGGGACCAGTACGGACCAGTAGGGACCAGTGTGGTCCAGTATAAACCATTATCGACCAGTGTGGACCAAAAAACACCATAAGATCCATTAAAATCCATAGAAAGCAGTATGGACCAGTATAAACCAGTACGGACCAGTACGGACTAGTACGGACCAGTATGGACCAGTATGGACCAAAAAAACCCCATAAAATCCATTAAAATCCATAGAAACCTGTATGGACCAGTATAAACCAGTATGGACCAGTATGGATCCAAAAAACCCTGTAAAAATCCATACAAACCAGTATAGACCAGTATGGAACCAGTATGGACCCGTCCCTCGCAGTTCAAACCAGTCCACACCAGTATAACCCAGCCCCATTCCCAGTATAACCAGTACAAACCAGTATCACTCACAGGTACTCCAGTCCCTCCCAGTCCCCCCCAGCCGCATTTCCAGTCCGAACCAGTATAACCCAGTCCCTCCCAGTCCAAACCAGTATGAACCAGTGCAAATGAGCCCCATTCCCAGTCCCTCCCGGTACAAACCAGTATAACCAGTAACACACTCACAGATATTCCAGCACCCCCAGCCCCATTCCCAGTATAACCAGTACAAACCAGTATCCCCAGTATCACTCCCAGCCCCATTCCCAGTCCCTCCCAGTACAAACCAGTATAACCAGTACAACACTCACAGATCTTCCAGCATTCCCAGTCCCTCCCAGTCCCTCCCAGTATAACCAGTACAGCACTCAGAGCTACTCCAGCATCCCCAGCCCCATTCCCAGTACAGACCAGTATAACCAGTAAAAACCAGTATCCCCAGTACCTCCCAGCCCCTCCCAGTCCCTCCCAGTACAAACCAGTATAACCAGTATAACCAGCCCCTCCCAGTCTCTGCCAGTACAAACCAGCACAAACCAGTATAACCAGTGTAACCCAGCCCCATTCCCAGTCCCTCCCAGAACACACCAGTACAAACCAGTACAAACAAGTGCCTCCCAGTATAACCAGTATAACCAGTATAACCAGTATAACCAGTACAAACCAGTACAAACCAGTCCCTCCCAGTATAACCAGTATAACCAGTCCCCTCCCAGTACAAACCAGTATAACCGGCATAACCCAGTACCACTGCCAGCCCCATTGCCAGTCCCTCCCAGTACAAACCAGTCCAAACCAGTATAACCCAGTATCGCTCCCAGCCCCCTACCAGAACAAACCAGCATAACCAGTACACACCAGTCCCTCCCAGTATAACCCAGTATCGCTCTCAGCCCCATTCCCACTGTAACCAGTATAACCAGTACACACCAGTCCCTCCCAGTATAACCAGTATAACCCAGTATCGCTCCCAGCCCCATTCCCAGTGTAACCGGCATAACCAGTACACACCAGTCCCTCCCAGTATAACCAGTATAACCCAGTACCGCTCCCAGCCCCATTCCCAGTGTAACCGGCATAACCAGTACACACCAGTCCCTCCCAGTATAACCAGTATAACCCAGTATCGCTCCCAGCCCCATTGATTGCAACCAATCAGCGGCCTTGAAGGCGGTATCTAAAGGCCGCGCCATTTTGTCTTTTTTCGACTACAACTCCCGTCATGCCCTACGGCGGCATAGAGAGCTATTAAAAGCTGGACTACAGCTCCCAGCATGCCTCGCGGCCTCTTAGAGCGCCATTGAAGCGGGGCCAACAGCTCCCGTCGTGCCCTGCGGCACATACGTAAGTATTGATGGCTGGCTTACAATTCCCTTCATGCTCCGCGGCCCCATAGAGTCTAATGGAAGCCGGGCCTACACCTCCCGTCATGCCACGCAGCCACACAGAGTGCCCGGTACACGCCCCCAAATGTCCCCCCAAACCCAAAGTTGCTCCTCAGTTGTCCCCCCGGACCCCCAAGTGCCTCCCAGGATTCTTAAATGATCTCTCAGCCCTCACTCAGGACCTCCGACTGCCCTCACGGACTCCCAGGTGCCCCCCTAAACCTCCCACCGCCCCACTGACCCTCAGTCTGCGCCTACAATTCCCATGCTGCCCAGAGCCTACAACTCCCATCATCTCCCGCGCCCCACAGAGGCCAGGTAAAGCCAGGATCCAGCTCACCAAGTGACCCTGAGTGCCCTCAGACCCAAAGTTCCCCTCGGCTGCCTTTTGAGTGTCCCTTAAATGGCTCCTCTGACCCATAAGTGGCTTTTAGGACGCCCAAGCGCCCCCAGACCCCCAAGTTCCCCATCGAGCAACTTCCGGGCCTACAGCTCCCATCATGCGCCGGGACGCCCATTGAGTTATATTACAAACACGCAAACAACTCCCACCAAACCCCGCGCCCCATAGAGAATCTTTATAACCAATAGAGCCCCGTTACAAACACGCATACAACTCCCATCAGCCCCCGCGCTCCACAAAGAATCGTTATAACCCATAGAGTCCCAAAGAGAATCATTATCACCCATAGAGCTCCATTACAAACGCGCATACAACTCCCACCACCCCCCGCGCCCCATAGAGAATCATTATAACCAATAGAGCCCCATTACAAACGCGCATACAACTCCCACCAGCCCTCGCGCCCCTAGAGAATCATTACAGCCACGCCTACAACTCCCATCATCCCTCGCGCACCACAGCGCCCCAGTTACTTGCCTTCAACTCCCGTCATGCCCCGCGCCTCCCATAGCCCATCATTGAATGCCCCGCCCCTCCCGCACTACAACTCCCGTGCTGCCCCGCGGAGCTTTTCCCGCGGTTTTTCGCTCCCCTCAGTGCCCCCCGGCCATGATGGCGGAGGCGCTAGAGCGCTGGCTCCGGGAGGAGATGGAGCTGCCGCCCTCCGCCATCCCCTCCCCGGCCACGCTACGCAGGTCGGGACCAGTCGGGGACCCCCATGGGGACCCCCCTGAGGCGGGCAGGGGCCGCGGGGTTTTGGGGTGCCGGGGGTGGGAACCCCCCGAGGGCTCCGTGAGGGGAGAGCGGGAATGTGGGAGGGGCTGAGGAGGTTTGGGGTCCCCTTGGAGGGTCCTGAGAGGTTTTGGGGGGTCCTGGGGGGATTTTGGGGTCCCTTTGGAGAGTACTGGGGAGGTTTTGGGGTTCCTTTAGAAGGTCCTGGAAGGGTTTGGGGGTCCCCTTGGAGGGTCCTGGGGGAATTTTGGGGATCCTGAAGGGGTTTTGGGGTCCCTTTTGTTATGAACAAAATTCGGGTAATATTTTTTTTGTGAGAAAAAGTTACAAAAAGCAGCCAGACCACGGGTAGCTGCTGAAGTTCTTCGTGTTTTGTTATTGTAATCACGAGTCGTTGTGGCTAATCGCTCCTTTTGTATCAGCAGAGCCTCGCCCGAGGCTAAGTTGTACCTTTCCCAGAAGGGTGGGAACCTTCCCGAACAGTAGAAGAGACCTGAGAAGGTGGGGGGGGCTATGCAAAGTGACTCCAAGACCACAATGCAGCATGGGTCCCCCGGTGTACGGAGAAAACCCCAAAACAACGAGCCACCTAAGAGTTGAGAGACTGGAGTGATGTCTAGACGTGAAGAGCCGAATGCTGAACCTGCAGAGATGCAAAACACCTTCAGAGCCTCTCGCCCTGACCAAGAGAGACGACCCCGGCGGTGAGACCAGGCTGACTGAGCTGGCAAAGGTACCATCTGACGGGATCAGCAGGCCCTAAAGGCTCCCACGAGGACTTGATCCCCAGCTCTGCCCCTTGCGGACAGAGCTGCGCATATCCTCCTCCTCTGAGTCGCCCGGGAAGACGACGGAGACTGCAGACCCGTCGAGCCACCCAATCCTGAGCTGATCACTTTTAATAAAGGCATTGAAAAAGGAGAAGAAGTCTCCTGGCCCTGCTTATTTCAGCTGGGGGCGCTCGTCCGGGATAGCCACGCCGCAAGAAGACTCAGGACTGGCCATCTTGGATCTTCAGAGGACAGCTGGCTACTAGGACCAGAGATCGGCTCAGGACAGCGACGCAGAGGAGCACCGGAGCACCGGACTGGTGAGAAACCCGGTGGCGGGAGTGGGAGACGTGCGCAAGTGTGTGAGTGAGACGAGGGCCGGCAGCCGGACCTTCGAAGTGAGTGGGACCCCTCAGTACCGCGTTTCCTGACTCCTGCGAAGGGGCAGGCCGGAAACAGGGGAAAGCGAGTGGAATTAGCGTGAGTGAAGTCGTCTCCCAAGGGGGAATAAAGGGCCCCCCCACTCCGGGCGTGCGGAGTGAATTACTGTGTATGAGTGGCACGCACCCCAAAGTCCTGACAAAGGGAGGTCAGGCACTTTTGTAAGTCTCGAGAAAGATTCGCGTAAGATTTTTCAGTCCCGAGAAAGATTCGGGTGTTTTCGCAAGCCCTGCAGGCAAAGTAAGTCCTGACAAAGGGAGTCAGGCACAAACCCCAGCGAAGGAGGCTGTGGTTTGCTTTTAAGTCCTGATACGGTGAAGCCTAAAAATTGGCGAGTTAGGCAAACTAAAAATCAGGCAGTTGTTTTTCCTGACTGAGGGAGTCAGGCACGACCCGGATTCTTGGCCGAGGCATCGTGTGTTCAAGTCCCGATAGATATAAGACCTGACGAAAGTTGGGCAATCAAGAGATTGGGCAGTTGTTTCAGTATAAAGTCCTGAGCATCAGGCAGAAATTTGAAGTTCAGTGGAGGAGGCTGAAGCTCCTCAAACAAGGTTTTTTTGAAATTACCGGTCAGTTGAGGCACCTTTGAGACTTTGTTATAGAGACCTGCAAAAATGGGATGTTGTAATAGTAAAAAGACCGGCAAGAGACTGAGAGACATACCTCCCGGTAGTCCCTTAGGAGAACTGTTAGTGAAATGGGATTCTATAGAGGCCACGGAGGGATTAGATAAAGTGAAAATGATCCATTATTGTATGGAAGTCTGGCCAGAATTAGAACTGCAAGGGGGATGGCCTTGGTGTGGGACAAAGGATAAGTGGATGTACCAACTATTAAATAATTATCTGACAGCTCGAAGAGATACTGATCCTGAGCAATTACTGTATGTATCGTGCTGGTTACAGAGCGCTGTTGGGGATGAAGGGGTGCGAATTTGTAAGGTACAGAGGAAGAAAGAAGGGAATGAAGGAGGGGATGATAGAACTAGTAAAAGATGGGACCCCCTGGATTATTTGCCTCCTTCTGCCCCTCCACCTTATAATCCTCTTCTGCAAGCGCCTCAAATGGCAGGTCCGGTTCCTCCCCCGGCTGCCATCCCACTACCACCTGCTCAAATTCCTCCTTCTACCTCTTCAGCTTCTGCTATGATAAACCCAGTATCTCCTCCAACCACTCCCTCACCACCCCCTTCAGCTCCTCCAGTTCCTTCTGCATCACCACAAGCGCCTACTCCACCTGCTGCATTCTCCACCCCTTCTCCAGCTCCGCTGAATATTCACTCAGGCTCTTCTCCCCTTCCTATTGCTGTCCCTGTACCTCCTCCTAGTTGGGGCACAAATGCCTCCTCGCCTGATAAACAGCTATCAGCAAATACACCTGCTGATGGGCAGGAAGTTCAGGGTAACCCAGATATCCCTCAAAGTAGTTTGGCATCTGAAGATGGGCCATACTGTAGCACCAGATCCAAGACCTCCAAGGCGGAGAGACTCTTTCCCCTCAGAGAGGTTCCTATGGGAGGAATAGCGGGGGGTGTTGGCTTTGTGAATGCTCCCCTAACTGCTTCTGAGGTGAGAGGATTCAAGAAAGAGTTGGGGCATTTAGTGGAGGACCCAGTGGGCATAGCCAACCAAGTGGATCAATTTCTAGGTCCAAATATCTACACTTGGGGGGAGATGAATTGCATCCTGAGTATATTATTTTTCCCAGAAGAGGTCCAGATGATAAGGGCGGCTGGCATAAGAATATGGGAGAAAGATAACAGTCCAGGACCCCAGGTGCCAACAGGTGAACAGAAATTGCCACTAACGGAGCCCAGCTGGAACCCTAACCAGGAGGAGGGGAGGAAGGCCATGAGGGAATATAGATCTTTGATGATACGGGGGATCAAAGAGTCAGTTCCCAAAGGAACTAACACCCAATTGGCATTTGAGGGTGCACAAGAGAAGGATGAAGCTCCTGCTGCTTGGCTAAATCGCCTAAGGCGGAACTTCCAGTTGTACTCTAAAATAGACACAGACACCCCAGAAGGTCAAATGCTGCTAAAAGTCCAATTTGTTACCAAATCTTGGCCTGATATAAGGAGAAAACTGGAGAAGATGGAAGATTGGCAAGAGAAGGACATAAATGAATTGTTAAAAGAGGCACTGAAGGTGTATTTAAGGAGGGAGGAAGAAAAAGCAAAGGCCAAGGCTAAGGTCATGGTTGCTGTAGCTAGAGAAAGTGCAGGGTGGGCGGGTCCACCACCAGGAGGAGGCAAGGATAGGCCAGTACTGTCAGGTGCAAGAGGGATGGAGACACCTCAAGGCCCTTTGAGAGAGCGACATTGCTATTACTGTGGAGAGCCAGGACACGTCAGGAGGTTTTGTAGAAAGCTTAGTCTCGATGCGGCAGTAGCCAGGGAACAAGAGAATTTAGGTAAGATCCTTAAAGGTGACGATTAGAGGGTCAGGGGCTTTACACTTTAGGGGACCCAATGCAACATCTAGAAGAGCCCCTTGGTAAACATGGAAGTGGGACCCCTAAATGAAGAATTTGAATTTTTGAGTAGATACAGGAGCAGATAAGTCCTGTCTCAACAAAGTACTAAGAAGTATAGTATAGTATAGTGAAAAAACATCTGAAGTTAGACAAAACCAGCTAGGTAGAAAGGATATCCAATAGCACCAAAACTGGCCAGTAATACTTAACGTGTAATAAATTATGTGAAAGTAAAAGGTACCTTTTTGTTGTCTTGTTGTGTGTGTGAGAGTGAGTCACGAAGTCAGCCTCAACTTCCCGGGCAGGTGGGAAGGGGGCAGTGCAAGTGTGTGTATGTGTGACCTGCAAACCAGACTAGTGCTCCTCAGGTGTGTGAGGGAGCTGTAGCTGTAAGAGCGTGAGTGACACACAGACAGCCTCACAGGTGAATGTGCACCAGAGGCAACCAGAGTCAGGGCCCTTCCAAGAGGCCCAGGGATACTGAGACCTGTGGGCCAACCCCAGGGTGAAGGGGGGCTACAGGGACCCGTGATTTTCTAGCAATAATGATCCAGTTTGTGTCTTGAAGGTGTGAAAAAAATAGACAAATTAGAATAGAGGTAATGTAGATTGTGCATTATAAGTTTTACCACATTACCTTAGAGGGAAGTGTATTGTGTAGAAGAATGGTGTAAGAAAAAACCCCAAATTTTAAGTGTAAGGGGTTGAAAGAAATATTTAAGCTCTAAGTGAAAGTAAGAAACAGAAGCAAGAGATAAATAAGATCTTGAAAATAGAACAGAAAACCAGTGAATTAAATACACAGAGATATAAGAAAATAAAAGTACTTTGGGAGTTAAGTTAGCTGAGAAATACAACTCCTTGCAAAATACAGAGTATGCAGAAGTTGATGAGAGAAACATGCAAGCTATGGAAAAAGAAATTAACCAATAACATTAGACAGAGAAACTGAGTTTTGATAAAATCATTAAATAGCAGACAATTAATGCCTGTGTTTGAAAGCCTGTCTCAGGTATTCTTCATTACTAATTCGACTGTGCAGACCGAAAGGAAAAAGGTTGGACTCACATCACTCTCACCCCTGGCATTGGACCAGGATTCAACATCAGTTTTTTTTCCTCTAGCACTCTGGCATTGGACCGGACTGCACCCCATTCTCCCTCTGGCATTGGGCCAGACTCCCATTTTTTCCCTCTGGCATTGGGCCAGAGTCCACACCACTCACCTCTGGGCACTGGATAAGGATTCATCTGCTTCACAAGCTAAATCACCTGAGTATACTGTGGTAAAAGGACCAAAGGATTTAAAGTTGACTCTCAGAAGGAAGAGTCAAATAGACTGAACTGTGTGGAAAAAATTGGTATCAGGAGTTCTAATATTGCTTAAAATGTTTCAAAACTGTTCTGTGTAAACTATGTTGGTAAAAAGTTTAAGACTGTAAATAAGTAATTCTGGTTAAGTTCCCCAATTTATTTCTAAAGACTCCAGGTTAATCCTCTACAGAGCACTCCCCTGGGAGGGGAAACCAAAATTGGTAGGGAACAGACCAAGAGGGGTTTAACCAGAGAAGCGGGTAGAAGGGACTCTAAAGAGCTTGGAAGCTTTTCCTCAGTAAAATTCCCCAAGAGGCAAGGCCGGGTGGGCAGGCTGTGCAAGATGACCCATACCGGACTCTTGGGAAGGGTAGTACTGATGGCTCTGATTGCTGGTGGTGCTCTGGGAAGCCCAGCTGAGCTGTGCAGTGAATGCTACCAATCCCTCTATGAGGAAGAAGTGAGCTCCTTGTCTAGAGTCCACATCAGTTCTGACCCTGATTGTGTTAACCTCTCCCAATTGGTCCTTTATCAGAAAAATAAGAGAGTGTATTGGAGAGCATACAATATTGCCACTTTCGGGCAGCCACTCCTAGGAGAGTGTACTGTAAGGGAAGCCTGGTTGTGCTTTGAATGTGATGCTGCTGAAACGAGCTCAGCAGATCTAGTAAAAAGTAAAGAAATAGTGAAAATGGTAAGAAAAATCGTTTGTTACAAGTATTTATATAAGTGTACTGGAAAGGAGATTAAACCCTTTTGGAACATATTTCAAGGGAGCCCAAAATCCCTAGGTTTGATCTCGTCTGGCAACTGCATTGCTAGAGTGATAAAACCAATTTTGTTATTACCCAAAGGAACTGGATCAAGTTTGGGAGTTCCTATATATAATGATTTGAGAGAAAATAAACAGAACCGAGAAAGTGAAATAGAAATTGAGAAAATCCAAAATTGTAAAAGCCAAATTGGGATCCCAATATCTATGTTAAACAAATTAATCCGGCTCCAGGCAGTATTAAAAATAAAGAATTAAATTATTAGGAACATTTCAAACGAAATAAAAAGATTAGCATGTGTAAATAATCAAGATCAAACTCCTACACTTGATTCCAGTGGGTGGGAGAACCTGGAGATTTTCAAAAAAGATGTATGGGAAAAGGTAGTTTTTCTCACTGTGTGTGTACTTGGAGGATTGCTTTTTTTACTATGCTTATTCATCTGTTTTAGTAGAATAGTCCTTGCCGTGCAGACCAACCTGAAGAAACCAAAGAAAGTAACAAAGTTAAGTAACTATGATTACCAAACTGCACAAGAGATTTATAGTAGATTCAAAACAAAAAAAAATTTGTGAGTTGATGCGAGCTTAGAATTTAAGCTCGATCAAAGAAAAAGAGGGGGGACTGTTATGAACAAAATTCGGGTAATATTTTTTTTGTGAGAAAAAGTTACAAAAAGCAGCCAGACCACGGGTAGCTGCTGAAGTTCTTCGTGTTTTGTTATTGTAATCACGAGTCGTTGTGGCTAATCGCTCCTTTTGTATCAGCAGAGCCTCGCCCGAGGCTAAGTTGTACCTTTCCCAGAAGGGTGGGAACCTTCCCGAACAGTAGAAGAGACCTGAGAAGGTGGGGGGGGCTATGCAAAGTGACTCCAAGACCACAATGCAGCATGGGTCCCCCGGTGTACGGAGAAAACCCCAAAACAACGAGCCACCTAAGAGTTGAGAGACTGGAGTGATGTCTAGACGTGAAGAGCCGAATGCTGAACCTGCAGAGATGCAAAACACCTTCAGAGCCTCTCGCCCTGACCAAGAGAGACGACCCCGGCGGTGAGACCAGGCTGACTGAGCCGGCAAAGGTACCATCTGACGGGATCAGCAGGCCCTAAAGGCTCCCACGAGGACTTGATCCCCAGCTCTGCCCCTTGCGGACAGAGCTGCGCATATCCTCCTCCTCTGAGTCGCCCGGGAAGACGACGGAGACTGCAGACCCGTCGAGCCACCCAATCCTGAGCTGATCACTTTTAATAAAGGCATTGAAAAAGGAGAAGAAGTCTCCTGGCCCTGCTTATTTCACCTTTGAAACATCCTGGGGCGTTTTGGGATCCCCTTGGAGGGTACTGGCTGGGTTTTGAGGGGTCCTGACAGAGTTTTGGGGTCCTTTTAAAGGGTCCTGGGGGGTTTTGGGGTCCCCTTGGAGGGTCCTGAGGGGGTTTTAGGGGTGCTGGGGGCATTTTGGGGTCCTTTTGGGTGGTCCTGTGGGAGTTTTGGGGTACTTTTGAGGGGTCCTGGGGGGATTTTGGGGTCTCTTTGGAAGGTCCTGGGGTGGTTTTGGGGGTCCTTTTGGGGTCTCTTTTAGGGCATCCTGAGTGGATTTGGGGATTCCTGGGGGTGATTTTCGGGTTCCTGGGTGAATTTTGGGCTCCTGGGTGAATTTTATGGTCACCCCCAAATGTTGGGGTGCCCCAATTCCCTCCCCTGCAGGCTCTGCTCCGGCCCCACAGCCCCCATTTGGGATTACGTCATCCGCCACGTCCGGAACCAGCGGTGAGGGGGGACCCCAACATTGGGGAGGGTGAAAAACCCCACAAATTGAAAGGGGACCCCAAAATTTAAGGGGAAGGAGGGGGAGATGCTTTCCGGGCCTACAGCTCCCATCATCGCCCGCGCCCCACTGAGTTCCATTATAGCCAAGCCTGCAGCTCCCATCATCCCCCGCGCCCCACTGAGTTCCATTATAGCCAAGCCTACCGCTCCCATCATCCCCCGCGCCCCACTGAGTTCCATTATAGCCAAGCCTACCGCTCCCATCATCCCCCTTGCCCCATTGAGTTCCATTATAGCCAAGCCTACAGCTCCCATCATCCCCCGCGCCCCACTGAGTTCCATTATAGCCAAGCCTACCGCTCCCATCATCCCCCTCGCCCCATTGAGTTCCATTATAGCCAAGCCTACAGCTCCCATCATCCCCCACGCCCCACTGAGTTCCATTATAGCCAAGCCTACAGCTCCCATCATCCCCCGCGCCCCACTGAGTTCCATTATAGCCAAGCCTACAGCTCCCATCA
The DNA here is from genome assembly GCF_028551555.1 of Melozone crissalis. NCBI lineage: Eukaryota > Metazoa > Chordata > Aves > Passeriformes > Passerellidae > Melozone > Melozone crissalis. The sequence continues at coordinate 60,637 of NW_026536147.1, forward strand.
TCCCCCGCGCCCCATTGAGTTCCATTATAGCCAAGCCTACAGCTCCCATCATGCCCCACGCCCCATTGAGTTCTATTATAGCCAAGCCTACAGCTCCCATCATCCCCCACACCCCACTGAGTTCCATTATAGCCAAGCCTACAGCTCCCATCATCCCCCGCGCCCCACTGAGTTCCATTATAGCCAAGCCTACAGCTCCCATCATGCCCCACGCCCCACTGAGTTCTATTATAGCCAAGCCTACAGCTCCCATCATCCCCCACGCCCCACTGAGTTCCATTATAGCCAAGCCTACAGCTCCCATCATCCCCCGCGCCCCACTGAGTTCCATTATAGCCAAGCCTACAGCTCCCATCATGCCCCACGCCCCACTGAGTTCTATTATAGCCGGCCTACAGCTCCCATCATGCCCCACGCCCCACTGAGTTCTATTATAGCCGGCCTACAGCTCCCATCACGCCCCGCGCCGCCCAAAGAGCATCATTGCAGGCCCCACCCCCCCGAACTACAGCTCCCATCATGTCCCGCGCCATCTTCCCGCTCTTTTTCCCGGTTCTCCCCTCACAGAACTTTTGGGGTATCCCCACAGGAACGTGAAGAAGATCCGAGGAAATCTGCGTTTGTATCCGAGATTTTGGGGGATCCTCAAAAATTTGGGGGTTCCTGGGATAGAAAAATTCTGGAAACCCCAAAATTTGGGATGACGGTGCCCAAATTTGGGGGTTCAACCTAAAATTGAAGGGGAGATTTTTGGGGGATCCCCAAATTGTTCCTTAACTCGGGGTTCAGGTA